>NC_027750.1:18162173-18170085 GCF_000695525.1 Brassica oleracea var. oleracea | reverse complement strand
TTGCAATAGTACAATAGTATGTAGTTTACTCTTTAGAGCATTATTTACGGGTTTTTTTTTTTAATTGTGTGTCCCGCACCCCTATAATTGCCATTTAAATCTCGCAATACCCATCTCTAAATATCTTATTTTGCTTTTATTAGTTTACTTTATTTGATATTGATTTCCTTTTATTTTTAAATATTTTTTTTAGAATATTGACATTTTTGAAAATAATAAATTAAAATAACGATTTTAACTTTTATATAGTATAAAAATAAAAAATAATTATTTATGTTGAATTTCGAAAATTTATTATAGATATTAAGTTAATACATTTATAAAGTTTTTAACCTTTTTAGTTTACATTATTTGATATTGATTTCTGTTTATTTATAAATAATTTTTTGAAATATTGACATTTTTGAAAATATTAAACTAAAATGATGCTATGTCATACTTTGATTGGTGGTTTTAAATCCTACGTGGACGCCTTCGATGACTTATAACCTCGACTTTTATATAATATATATAGATGATTGTGGACGATCAAGGCAAGCCTCAGAGACAGACTATGAATGTTGTTTTTAAAGAAAATTTCTAGAATCTCTGATTTTATTATTATTATGTTTTTTTGGTTTTCTAGAACTATCTATGTGGGTTGCACACAATGTTTGATTTTGACATACCTTTTCAATAATTACTAGGTGTTTTCCTGCACTATGTGCAGTGATAAATTTTTTAAAAGTTAAATTATATTTAAAATAAAATTTATTAATATTATATATTTTATTATTTGTGACTAATATTTAATATAAAGTTGATTATTTACGCATAAAATTAAGAAAAAAATAATTTTGTTTATTTTAAATTACATTTAATAATATATATGAAATATATTTAAAATTCGAATCTTAGATAAATTTTTTATCTATTTATTTTGGTTAAATGTACTAAATAAACTTGTATAAAATTACTAAAAATCATATAAAATTGTATAGTTATTAAAAATTATAACTAAACAATATTTATAAATTTTGTAGATATCTAAAAGAAACTAATGAAATTACGATTAACAATTTATTAATTTTTTTAAAAAGATGTAGAAAATTTTGAAAATATTAGTAATAAAAATTGTATAATTATAAAAATACAATTAAACAATGTATTTCGAATTATATTGCATATTTCAATATATTTATTTTAGTGATCATTTATGAATTATTACCATATTTTAAGAAGTTTAACAAAAATATAAATCAACATTAAATGTAATGTATTAGTTAATGTCATATTCTATAAAGTGTACCAAAAATATATGTCACTAATAAATGTGATTGTCCATGTCATATTAAATATAAGCCATGTTATCATTTTTATTTGTAAAAATGATTATATATAGGACATGTGGCAAAATCACTTCGCAAATATAGTATAGGGGATTGGTTTGAGAAACTGTTGAAATGTTTCCTCGTAGTCCAATGAATTTATGGTAGTATAAAAAATTAATACCATAAAAGTATTTCCTTATTTATTCACAACCAATTAATACATATTTGACAAGTAAAATATCATTAAATAATTATGTTTTTACTATTAAAATTTAATCAATATATCGTTTAACAGATTTTAATAAACAATTTACCATAATTTGTACACTCATCCTATCTATCATATATATAACTCGGAAAATAAAAATAAAAGGTAAATTTTGTTTTGTAATCTCCTTCAAAATAAGAGGTAAATTTTGTTTTGTGACACTGCAATAGCTCGAGCTTGGCCTATGCTCTTCTAAAACTCATTAAATGCTTCTCATAGATCCTCACTTTCTGTTACTGATGAGGACTTCTCTTTGATTCCTTGGAGTTTCTTTGTTATAAGGTGCATACTAGTATCTTGATTTTCTGATTGTTTTTGTTGGCCTTGGCTATGTAAGAATTATGAACCTTACGGTTGATTCAATATTACACAAAGAGTTAAAAAAAAAAGATCACCGTTTGCTCCAACAATGTTGCATTGCAATAGTATGTAGTTTACTCTTTAGAGCATTATTTACGGGGTTTTTTCAATTGTGTGTCATGCACCCCTATAATTGCCATTTAAATCTCGCAATACCCATCTCTAAATATCTTATTTTTTTACATATACATCTACATCTTTGATCTGTTAGACCTTGTCTTCTCGTTGTTGCATTTTGAAAAGAGCATTGATGTAACACTTCATGTCCTTCCATTCTTTAGCATCATTTTGAGCTTGTTGTAATATAATCTTCCAATGACCAGGCCCAGTCCGGTTCATTTCGTTTTCTAAATCAGAAAAGCAGCCCATATGCAAAAACAAAATAGTAAAGCAAGTGTGGTGCCCTAGGCGTCGAACTTGGCAACTCTAAGGGTTGTACAATAGACAATGACCACTAGACCATGGCTATATTTCTGAAATGTATGCCTTTTAAACGTATCTATATTTTTACATCTAAAGCTAGTGCTTCACCAGCTTTAGCCTAGAGTTGACTCTGCCAACGGTTTTGTTTTTGTTAAAAATGAGCATATTACGACTTTTCCATATTCTCCAAAGGATCCAAATTGGTAGCTCCTAAAAGTTATTTAATATTATAGATGTTGTAAACTAAAAACAAGTATAGATTTTCTTCTCGAGTTTTGCAGTAGGACTGTTGATGATATTATTAGAAATGGCCCAATGCTCTCCAAATGTTTTTAACATATGGACATTCGAAGATATATAATTATTTGTTTCTTCTGCCAAATAGCATCTCCTACCTTGCCCATCAAGAACTATATGAACAAACATCAGCCTCTCTCTCTTTCTCTCTTGCTCTTCTCAAAGAGAGAACTACTCAATTTTTATTTTTATATTATTTTTTGTAATACTTAGGTTTCTCTACTTTTTTATAAGAAATTGTTTGAGAAACTGTTGAAACATTTCTTCTCAATTCAATGAATTTGTAGTAATAAAAAATTATTATAATAAAAGACTTATTTTGTTTACGTCTAATCAATTAATATATAGTGTCAAATATTGTAATATAATTAAATTATTATTTTTACTATTACAGTTTAATTAGTATATATTTGACATAGACTTTACATGTATATCGTTTATAAAAAAATCTAAAATATTTGCACAAAAATTAGTATATATATTGATAAATAGACAATCATTCACCGACCAACACGGAATTAGAATAATGATTATGTGGAAGTTCGAGTTCCTAGTTTAATTCCATTGAGAGAAAGCACTGCATATAATTCAGGGGAATTAGTAGGGCCGAAGGCCTGGATCACCTTCTGATTATATAAAAAACATCATTCACCGAAAACTATTTCACATATTTTATTTATTCTAATTTAGTTAGTGTATTTGTAAATATAATTTATTAGAAATAATATTTTTATTTTATATTAGTTCACTTATATATAGCATTTTGTATTTACATGCTAAAAGATTTGAAATATATATGACAAATGTAACATCTAATAACTATAAATAGAAATTCAGGCAGTTTGTTCTGTTAGCAACACACACACATATATATATATATATATATATATTCCAAAAATTAATTTGGTCGAACAAAATTCATGATTTTTTTTTATTTTTAATAACTTTTTATTGATGATTAATTATTTGATCTTACATAGTTTTAGTGTAATAAGCCGCAAGTTATGAAAGTTAGAATATAAAAATAAAAGGTAAAATGTTCTTGATATGGGAGATTTTGTTTTGCCAACAGAGCCACCAATTAGTTCCAGGCTCTACCAGTCCATATGAAAGCGATATCTCAAAAATTTTGTTTCTATCCATTAACATTATGTATCATCAGTTGTAGGCAGCAAAATTAATGGCCTTGTTCTTGAGAATATCCATTATAAAGAAATCATAATTTCTCCTACATCCCTTACACTACCATCTTGATGTTTTGTTTCTAAGAGGTATATGATGTCCGAGAGATACTTACAATTTATCTCCTTGAGGTGTCGAACTGTTGAATCAACACATAGAGCTTGACAGTTCCAACATATTATTCTCACGGTGGCAAAGGTGGTTCTGCGACAATTGTGCCTCTCAACTCAGGTGTGTCTTCATCCACTTCATAACGTTCCTCCTCGCTATGTTCACTACTCCCTCGCGTATTGGGGTTCATCCTCTTTGCATCCTTACATCCACTTGATTCACCTTTCTCTCCATTTCGGAATTATGCTATGTGTCTAGTGGCACTGTCAAGCCAAGCTTTCCTCTCTGAACTTGTATCCACTCATGATGTCTCCCCAAAAGGATTGATTGGGTTGTACTTCTCTTCGATAATCACATAATATGTGTAAATTGTTTCCATGCATGCCCCACTCTAGAGTTCACCATCATTGGCTTTCGCTTCTATAGCTGCAATGTTCCTTTCATATGTTTCTTCATCTGGAATATCTGGTTCTGCACCCCCTTTTTGCTCTTCATCCTTATTTAGTTCTTCATAATAACTTTTGGTTTGAACTCATTCCTCCTCCTCATTATTCTCACCGCTATCATTATTATCTCCATAATTTCATGGTCGATTTTGTGAATAAGACAAGCTCATGAATCGTGAGTTAACATCCCACACACTTCACATAACCCCTCAAGCGTTCATAGTGAAAGCAGATCAGGATGTTTTGAACTCATTAATTCCTCCTCCTTATTATCATCACCACTATCATTATTCTCCATCATTTCTTGATCGATCATTACGAAGAAGGCAAGATCTTGAATCGTGAGTTAACATCCCGCACACTTCACATAAACCCCTTAAGCGTTCATAGTGAAAGCACCGCAAGGTGTTTACTCCAGCAGTAAACTGGAAGTGCCTTTTGAATCTCAGAGGATGAGATATATCCCAATTCAGTTGCACTCGAATGAAGTCAAATCTCCCACCGACTTCTTTGTTGTACTCCATCTAAATGTATTCCCCATAGCCCTTGAATATGAAGGATGACCTCTCTATTCATTAGCTGAAAAAGGTATTCGTGGGATTTGAATCTAGAAGGGAATGAAGTTGAGGAGTGCCATCAATGGTAAGTTGCAGCACTATCATACGGTTTGAAAATGCCCACATATCTTTGCAAATTGATGTTCACATTGCTTCCTCAGAAGGAAACACAAATTGAAATCTCTGATGTTTAATGATTCTTCCACGAACAAGTCCCTCAAGCCCTCAGTTTTGTGGCATTTATGCCACTATTGATTTTAGGTTTTGTCGGCTTGGCATGACAGGATGTCCCACCAGGATGAAGCGGTTTTCTTATGCCGCTTGTCGGACAACCACTGTAGGCAAGGGGATCGGCACATCATTGAAATCCAAATCAATATCTTGTAATGCTTTCCATTTTTTATCAGCTATCTTGATGAGAATCGAGTATAATCTCCAAGGAAAATACATAATATGTGATAAGAACTGAAGAAGAAAGTAATTAATGATTGTCCAGTGAATTGGATTTTATACTCTTTATATCGCAAATCTTTATGAAAAAGTGTTTAATCACGAAGGACGTGGATTCCTTCATGGAAATAACTGACATAATGGAGAGAAACCGTGAAGAAACTCCCATTTTGTCTTCTAAACATCATCAAACACCAAGCTTGTATGTCGTGAGAAATTGCAGGAAGAGTAACCATTTATGAGTCACTCTTTTGCTGCAATTTCTACGCACAACGGCCACGTCTTTTTGTTATTATGTGTGAAATGAGAAAAATAGAAAAAAAAACCTTTTTTTTTTAGTATCATTGAGTACATTCCTTCAAATATATATATTGATTGAGAAAGAAAGTCACTCTTACTTTGAAGACCACATCTTTAATAGCTCAAAACAATACGTTACAAAACCCATAAATTAGGGTAAGAAAATCTAAAAAAGCTGATTCTTTCGACCACGAAAAATTAGCTAGCTTCATTCCGGCATAAAGTTCTTAATAGAGTCTTCATTAGTAAACATTTGCAAAAATACTGTTATTTATAATCCAATCAACTATTATAATTTATATTAAATTAAATTTGTTATATACAATATCTATATATCTTTATTTTATCAGTTTTATTATTTCTCTGGTTTTGTAAAAAACATTATGTTAAAAAGTCAATTAATATTTTATTAAGAAAAAGAAAAAAAAATAATTTTTAGTAATGATAGTTATGTATAATTTTTTTGTATTTCATATTTTTAGAATACGGGAAAAAGACGAAATACTTATTTTTAAGACAGAAACCGAAAGCCTTTAAATTTTGCATTCATACCACCAAGAAGTTTTCTCTTTCCCCAGTCAGAGCACCATTAACCAAGGGTGCTTAAGGGGTGTTTAGATTTTTTTAATTAAAAAAAAAGGAAAGAGAAGAAGAAGAAGAAAGAAGAGTGCTTAATTAGACATCACAAGCACCTCTTGCTTGCACTATTCGCGGGTTCCACTGACACGTGGCGACCCGCGATTGGTTCGCTTTTTTTTTTCTTTTAATTAGAAGAAAAATTAAAAAAAAAAAAAAATTAAGCATCCCAAATGAGGTGCTAGGGTTAATGATGTCATCAAACATTAGAAACCTAAGGAAGCTTTCAAAACAAAACCACTCTCTATCTTCAGACCAAAAGATGTACAAATACTCAATTTTGTTGCTTTTCTGAAGAAGTAGAACAACACTCATAGTGCAACTGAAGCCTCCCCCACCACCAAAGTAAGGAAAGAGAAATGAGAAAACTATCTTAAAAATCGGATCACGAGCTGGGAGTTGCGTCCTCAGTTGCCTCTTTAATGATAGGCAGCTTTTTCATCAGTGATGGCTTCAACTTCTTGTGCTGTATGTAAAGTCAAATGAGTGTTAAAAAAAAACAATGAGAGAGAATCAAAGCAACCGGAGTAGGAGTGTTGTTATGTTCATATACCTGTTCATAGAAAGCTCTGATCTCCTCGTCTGTAAGGGCTTCTACCTCAGTATTGTTTTCGTCCCACCCAAGGGATTTAAGGAACTCAGCCTCTTCTTCATCTGGAAGGTCTGCCGGTTCAAAACCACCATCTCTTTCTGCAGCATGCACACTTGAAGGGTTACTAGCTACAAGCTCCTTAGAGATGTCTGATTTTTCCTCGACAGAAGGGAAGATGCAAGAGCTAGTTGAGATGTTTGTAGATGTCTTCTTCTTCAAAGCACTGTAAAACGCATTCCTGCTCTGCGTTTGAGCCACAGAAGTAATGAATGGCGCAGATGGAGCAGCGATCATCTGGAAACCAGCTGCCACGCTGTTGGTTATACGACTTGGACCTCCAGATTCTTTGCCCGCAGGGTTGAGAATTACCAGCTTACTATCAGGCTTACCATAATTAGAATGAATATTGCCTAGCAGCATCGAGGAATGCTTGTGGGTATTTCTAAAAGAAGCAAGACCAACTGCACCACTTCGAACCATTGGTTTGGTCATGGAAACCTGATAAATAAAACCAAAATATATACAGTATAGCCCAAGGAAAGAGAGGAGGAAAATAATAATAGCTCCGGAAAAAAAGCTTACTGAGCCCTTTGGTGCAGAAGGCACAACCGGTATTAGCTTAAGAGCTTGGTCCTCAAGTCTTTTTATCATTGAATATCCCTAATAAAAATAACATCTTAGACAAACAGTAAAAAGGCAAGAGTACTATAAAGCAACACAAATATAAAAAAAATATACCTGAGGAAATGCACCAGTTCTAGGAGGCTGCAGCAATGCTTCAGCCATGTTACGAGTCTGTCCCGTTAAGGTATTCGAAGTAATATCAGAGTCAGAACCACTTTTCTTAATATCATTGGGAACCTCCGCCGGAGCCGATGCCCAACCTTCCCCAGCAGTAATGCCTGAGTCACCAACAGACAAGCTCTGAACAGCAAGACTTAGATCAGAAGATGAGATTTTTACAGCGTCTGGGTCTCCTT
>NC_027750.1:18145022-18159573 GCF_000695525.1 Brassica oleracea var. oleracea | reverse complement strand
AAAGGAGACCGAACTGAATCAACATCGGTTTCTGCCCTAGGGTTCCTACTCTTGTTATTATCTAAATCAAAATGAAAACGGAAATGATATGAAGTTACGATGCTATTCAAACAATGGTTTTAAAAGGAATATAGAGGCATATAAAACTGGAGCATACCTGAGCGAGCAGAAGATGACTGAATATGACTTTTATTCCCAACACCAGAACCATTCCCTGAACTTCTCAACCATTCAGGTACCAAAGAGGGTTCACGTTTCTCCATCAGTAAAGCTATATTGTATCAAGCAAAGGAACCAATATACAATTCTCTGCCCTCTTTCACTCTCTTACTATACACCACAAGGGCAGGGAAGAAATCACAATCTAAATTAAAAAAAAAAATCGATTTGTCCCAAACCTACACGAAATCAGTTATGAGAAACCCTCTCTCCCACAGATAGTTTCAAAGATACTTGAAGATCATCATCGCTGTCAATAAACCCACAAAGAAGGAACACACGAACAAACAAATGCCTCTCTACCTCTCTTCCCCAAAGGAGAACTACTCCATTTTTGTTTTTATATTATATTTTGTAATACTAATTAAGGTTTTCTGGTTTTATTTAAGAAATTGTTTTGAGAAACTGTTGAAATGGTTCTTCCTGGTCCAATGAATTTATAGTAATATAAAAATTCAATACCATAAATGTACTTCCCTGTTTATGCACAGCCAATTAATGCATACTTTGACAAGTAAAATATCATTAAATAATTATGGTTTTACTATTACAATTTAATTATATCTTTGAACAAATTTTAATAAATTTATTACCATACTTTCGTACACTCATCATATCTATCATTTATATAAACTGTTTCTATAATTTTTGAGGAAAAAATAATATGTATTGACGAATGAAAAATCTTTTAACTGAAAAAACTGTTTGGCACTATTCTTTTACTATCATAATTTAGTTACTGTATCTACAAATACATTTTGATAAAGATACTATAATCAGAAATTTTTCTGGTAACAGAAAATAACACTATCATAATTTCATTTATATTGTGTATACTTGCAAAAAAAAGGATTTGACATATATTTAACAGATATTATATATAAGAAAATGTTATAAAAAAATAATATATAAGAAAATATTTTATGCATTTTGTTTTGTCAACAGCACACACGTATATATTGAACCAAAAGTTGTAGCACAAAATTCATGTCTTTCTGTTCTCTGCGGGTGGAGTGAAAATACTTCTCTTTAATTTCATCGAGTTCAGACGAATGTATCGAGAGCAATGATTACGTTTCAGGTGAAAACAACATCAATTCACCTGTTCGAAACTTTCCATTACATACACTTATGGTTACTGTCAAACAGTGCATTGTCCCTAGAAGTTATTTTAATTTTGCATGCAAAAAGAAAACTTCATTTTAGACATCTAACTTTTTTGAGTGATGCCTTCTTAAAATAATGCCACCCCAAACTCAAATTCACAACTGTATGACTTTAATCCGGTATTAATAAACCGGAAATCAATTATGGGTCTCATGTGTTATATGATTATTTTGTGTTGATTCCCCGTTTGCCTTTGATTCCCGATCTCAAAGCCTGTAAGGGTCTCTATCTAGACTCAAATAAATATTACGGTTTTATGTTTATTTTTATATTCTGACTCAAATAACTATTCAATTATTCAATCAATAGGTGGTATAAGAAGTCAGATGAAAATAGAACTATCAACAAAAAAATTAAAAATTTATGCAGTCTTAACTCATGAATTAGCCATATGGTTTTGCGCTTGGGGACGGTAGGCACTCTTGAAATCTTGAAGTCTTCTATTTAGAATAGATAACTCTTTCAATTTCATTGAAATTTTTTCGACATACTTTGGTTCTTGTATCACTGAGATTAGATCCTTGCAATTTGTTCTTAAATGTTGGCAAGATAAGTATTGAAGCAGACTTTTCATAGCCCAGGTAAGCGCTTCCAGCTCTATATGTAGAGATGAAAGCGCCTCTTTTGATTCCTTAATTTCAGAAGTTGCTCATATTCTGAAAAATCTTACCACACACATCCACATCCACTAGATTGTGCCTTAGAAGTTCATGGACCATCAACTTAACATATGCTTTGCAAACTTAACGGTTGAGATATCATTGGATGATGTTGTAGTTGCATCTCCTAAAATTCTTTAGGGTTCACTTCAAACCGAACTTGACATTCACCCTCTGCATGCCTTAGTAGCTCTAGAGAATCTCTTGTGATTCCCCTAAATAATTTTTGATCGGAGATTTTCAGAGATACTAGATTATCCAAGTATAAGGATCTCTATCCCAACCGTGCGGTCGGACTGGATCATGGGCGGTTCAGTTATGGTTTGATGGTTGGAGATTGTCCTTGGGATGGATCTAAGTATGGCCGATTGTTATATGATGAGTTTGATAGAGGTTTTTGAGTTAGATAATAGAACAAAACCTTAAATTGTTAGAATCGATTGTTAGGATATCGGATTGTGATTAATGTGATGGTTTACGGTTTCAGGATCTGCGGTTACTCGTAGTACGACCAAGAAGCTGTGAAGACTCGGTCAGCGCGAAGTTGTGTGGTGTATGGGTAGATCGAATTAGGAATGAACTTATGATGACCTATAGTGCAACTTAAACCTATGTATTGAATTTCATTTTATATTAATACAAGATTGATTTACCTTATTGTTTATACATACTGGTCGATTGTCTTATGAACCTCATATGATTGAAAATGACATAGTAAATATTGAACCTAAAATGAATCAAGAGTCGGATTGAGTTGGTGTAAGGCTGCGGGTCTTAGTTGGGTTCAGGAACCCGAGATCGGGTCTTACACGCATCTCACTATTGATTGTCTCCTTTTTCCCACCCAAGACATCAAATTTCAAAAACACGGAAATTTCAAATTCCACAATATATGCTTAAAAAGTAAGAACGGATTATCAAAGGAACCGTCTTTCCTTCCATTTTCATTATGCCATGCGATCTTACTAAAATCATCAATCATGAACCAAAATTCATTTTTTGTTAAGGCAAAACATGTAAGACGTTCCCAAACTTAATATTTGCGTTCTAAGACATGATCCACACAAGCAGATGTCATATAGCCTTTTATTCCATTACTGACTGTCTCACCATCAATTATTCTATTATTCAAAAACACAATATTAATCTGAAAACCATACATAAAAACAAAGCTAAATCTTCGGTTTGTCCAAGTGGCTATACAATAAACAAACAATCAAATCCCAGATCAGCTTGAATGTTTTGCAACACATGCTTCTATTTTTCATTTATAAAAGGAATATTATTTATGGATGATGCTCCTGGTGTATTCCCTATAAACGTTAAAGTGTGAGGTTATTTCCAGTCCTTCAATATATCCATAAAACACATTTACGTCCCGATTGTATCAGCAAACTAAGTTAAACGTTTACGATTCGAGACTATTGATTTGGAGAAAAATCGAGAAATAATAAATCGAGAATAACGAAAAGAGAGCAGAGAAGATATTATTTTGAATCTGCGTATGAGCATTTACAACATGTAAAAGCCTCGGCCGCAAGAATTGTCGGCGAATTCCTCGTTCTAACTGCCTAGGACAGGATACCTAATTGAGTCGCAGCTCAATAAAAAAAATGAAAAATTGCCAAAGTTTCTCTAAGTGCTAAGTTTCATGTGCCAAAGTTCTCCTTTCCGCCTCTCATCATGGCTTCTCTTATATACTCCTCCTAGGTCGGTTGTCCTTTCCTTTTCTGCCCCGGTTGAGTTTATACTTTTGCGGAAATATTTCATTTTTCTCGATCTTCATGATTATCCTTCAAAACTTGACATTTATCTTCTTTCGTGAATATTCGATAAACCTTCAAAGTAACTTTGGGCACATTCTCGTCTAAAATCGTAAGTGGGCTTTTGCCGCGTTTTAGACCTTTTCGGGCCTTTTTTTTTACTGAAGTGTTTTTACGATTTCTTTCAGAGAAATCAACTTCCCTATGACGTCGGTTTTACGAAATAGTAGGAACCAATTGTACAGTCGAGACAATTATGGTGTTAAGTTAACCATTATCGTTTTATACGATTGATTTGAATTCATATGAGAAAATAAGTCTTTGATAATTTTATCGTAAAGTTTCAACGGTAACTCCGATCGAGATGAAACAAGAGACAGTTTGATCAAGACTTTAAGGAGCGAGTTCCAGAGAGTGAAACGAGAGTGCATGGTGTGGGATTGATCCAGGTTGCCTGATGGCGAGTCGGATGAAGCTGATCCAACTCGCCTAATGGCGAGTTAGACATGGTCGATCCAACTTGCTTGATGGCGAGTTGGACGAGGTCGGTCCAACTCACCCGCTGGAGAGTTGGATGAGGTTGATCCAAATCGCCATCGTGCGAGTTGGATGAGGTCCATTCAACATGCCTGATGGCGGGTTGGACGAAGCTGGTTTGGTTGTTTCGTCGCTCGAGAATCGTTTGCTCGAGAGATTGAATAATCTTTTCCGAGAACTTGTCGCATAATACTTTTTACGAAGTTTTAGTTTTCATGCATTTTTTTCCTTTCTAGAGAAGAAAGGTTTCTCGGAAACTTTCCGACATTGATTTCGTCGTAACTGATTTTGACCCCAACATTAAACTTTAGAATATGGGATTTTTTTTTGCCAGTCTTCACTCCCTATAGCTCGTACAAGGAAGCATCTCACTGTTAATTGTCCCCTTTTTCCAACCCAAGACATCAAATTTCAAAAGCATGGAAATTTCAACATTCCACAACATCTTCCTTCCATTTTCATTATGCCATGTGATCTTACTAAAATCACCAATCATGAACCATAATCCATTTCTTGTTAAGGAAAAACACGTAAGATGTTCCCAAATTTAATATTTGTGTTCTAAGATATGATCCACACAAGCAAATGTCATATAGACCTTTATTCCATTATTGACTGCCTCACCATCAATTATTTTATTATTCAAAAACACAACATTAATCTGAAAACCTTACATAAAAAACAAAGCTAAATCTTCGGGGTTTTTTTCAAGCTGCTCAACGATAAACAAACAATCAAATCAGAGATCAGCTTGAATGTTTTGCAACACATACTTTTTATTTTTTGTTTCTGAAAGGAATACTATCTACAGACGATGCTTCTGGTATATTTCCTTTAACGTTAAGCTGTGAGGTTATTTCCATTCCTTCTATACATCCATAACAAAATACATTTGCATCCCGATCGCATCAGCAAACTAAGTTACACGTTTACGGTTAGAGACTATTGAGTTGGAGAAAAATAGAGAAATAACTAAAACTAATAAAGAAAACGGGCAAAATATTAAATTCTTACTTTTAAGAAAGAAAGCAAAAGATTTTAAATTTTTCATTCATACCACCAACATGCATTGCTGCCCCTATTGATTTTAGGTTTTTTTGCCTGGGCAAGACAGTATGTCCCACCAGAAGGAAGCGGTTCTCTTATGCCGCTTGTCGGGCGACCTCTGTAGGCAAGGGAATCGGCGCATCATTGAAATCCAAATCAATATCTTGTAATGCTCTCCATTTTTTTATCAGCTATGTTGATGATAATTGAGTATAATTTCTAAAGAAAATACATAATATGTGGTAAGAAATAAAGAAGAAAGTAACTAACGATTATCCAGTGAATTTGATTTTATACTCTTTATATCGCAAATCTTTGTGAAAAACTGTTCCATCACGAAGGGACGTGGATTCTTTCATGGAGATAATTGACATAATGGAGAGAAACCGTGAAGAAACTCCCTTTTTATGAAGATGTAAGATGTCCGCCCTGAAGTAGTCGCTGACGTAGTTGCTGAAGCAGACGTCGTGTTGAGTGGTGAAGACCATGTCGAGTCAAGGTGCTGAGCTGGAGTCGTGTAGACTTGGAGAGTAAGAGAGTATCTTGGAGATAAGGAAAGATGAATAAACTTGAGGAGCAAGTTTATGACTTAAAGAAAGAGGAATAAGTGCATTCCAAGAAAAGGAAAGTTGCACTTATTGTTATGGAAGATGTTCATACATGTTGCCTTGGAGACTAGGGTTTCGGGAACGTGGAGAATAACTATAAGATAGCTATGGGTTCGTCTGTATAGAGATAGAGACACAAAAGCTGATCTTATAGAGAAAGATAAGCTCTTGGAAATATTATAGGTCGTGCTGAAGCAGTGGCTGAGGTACTTGACGGAAAAGAGACACAAACATGTACCTTAGGAATCTTTCAGTAGCAGTTGTTAGGGTGTAACAGACTGTGTAAAGCTGATTAAGCAGATCTTGTAATAAAGTGTACAAAACGATTTCTAATAAAGCTTAAGTGTTGCTCGTAGTTGTTTTGTCTTTTTAAATTATTTTCTGCAGTATTATTGTGTTTACATCTTGCACTTACATTTTATTTTCTAAACATCATCAAAAACCAAGATTGTGGTGAGAAACTGCAAGAAGAGTAATCATTTATGAGTTTGCCATTTCTACGCACAATGGCCAACGTCTTTTTGTTAATTTTTTAAAAAACAACATTTTATTATAGTTTAAATTGTATAAGGTGAATACAAATAAGGTAATGCACTTACATTTTATTTTCTAAACATCATCAAACACCAAGATTGTGGTGAGAAACTGCAAGAAGAGTAATCATTTATGAGTTTGCCATTTCTACTCACAATGGCCAACGTCTTTTGTTATTTATGTGTGAAAGGAGCAAAATAGAAAAAAATATTCTTTTTAGTATCATTATTACGTACATTCCTTCAAATATATTGATTGAGAAAAAGGTCACTATTACGGTGAAGGCCACATCTTTAATAGCTTAAAAAAATATATTACAAAAGCAATAAATTATGGTCAAAACCGGTCTAGAAAAAATCTAGAAAAGCTGATTTTAGAAATTAGGTAGAAATTTTTTAATATGGTCTTTTTCAAAAAAAAAAGGGTTCTTAATAGAGTTTTTGATTAGTAAACATTTGAAAAATTATTATGTTATTTATTATCCAATCAACTATTATTATTTCTATTATATTAAATATGTTATATATTATCTATGTATTTTTATTTTATCAATATTTTTATTATTTATCTGGTTTTTTAAAAAGAGAAAATTAAAATTAAAAAAATTCAATTAATTTTTTATTAAAGAAAAAATATAATTATTATTAGTGATGTGTATATTTTTAATTAATTAATGTTATCACAATAATCTACTTCTAACAATTAAAATGATCATGATACACAAAAAGAAATTGACTTTTCCAATACCAAAAAAAAAGGTCAAGGGAATAACATAAGACCATGATTAACCCGGATTCTTATGGTGGGGTTCTTAGATTCGGTTAAAAACCGTTTCTTAGCTTTTAACTAAGAAAAACTAAGAACCGGCTCTTAAATAAGAGATATAAGAGCCTCTTAACCGAAAAGTGTAAAAAAAAACAAAAAGTGTCAAATCATGAGTTAATAACCCCAAATTAAAAACCCGGGATAATCATGCTCTAAAGTACATTTGCATCCCGTTCGCATTAGAGCATGATTATTGGAGGGTTCTTAGAGTGGGGTTTTTAGCGGAATATAAGAACCCGTCTCTTAACTTTTAACTAAAAAAGTTAAGAACCAGCTCTTAAAACTCTTATTTAGGAACCGGTTCTTAGTTTTTTTTAGTTAAAAATTAAGAAACAGGTTCTTATATTCCGTTAAGAACCCCACCCTAAGGCCATCTTTATCCCACAAACTCACTAAAGGGTTTCTTAAAAAAAAAAAAAAATTCACTTTTTGTCTGAAAAAAAATTAATTAAAAAACGCACCAATCGCGGGCCGTCACGTGTCGGTGGAGCCCGCGAACAGTGCAAAATGTTTCTTATTTGGTGTACATAAGGCACCGTTTTTTTCTAAACCGTGCATGATACACAGAAAATTGACTTTTCCAATACCAAAAAAAAAGGGCAAGGGAATAACATTACATTTGCATCCCGTTCGCATAAGAAACCAATTAAAATAGAGAAAAAAAAAATGCGAAAGACGAAATACTTATTTTTAAGACAGAAACCGAAAGCCTTTAAATTTTGCATTCATACCACCAACAAGTTTTCTTTTTCCCCAGTCATCATCATTGTCATCAAACATTAGAAACCTAAGAGCAATATTATCAACGTCCCAAAGGCATGTCCTTAGCTATTTTCGGATTTAAAAAAAATGAAAAAGGGAGATTAATGTGTAGTTTTCTTAACCGTCCCAATAAAACATGTGTCGGCTGAAGGGAGTAAACGAAAAGGGGGTAGGGCAAAATCGAGAGTCAATTGAGAAACTCTGTCTTTCTCGATCTCTCTTGTCTCTCGATCTCTCTTGTCTCTCGATCTCTCATCTCGCTCGCGATCTCTTTTCTCTCTCGATCTCTCATCTCCTTCGCGTTCTCCGGTTATCTCGATCTCCCCACGGTCCTCTTCTCAGCGCACGGTGGTTCTACTCTCGATCTCTCGTGGGTTCTCGTCTCGGCGCTTCTCCTCTCGGCGGTTCTCCTCGGCGGTTCGACTCTCGGCGGTTCGACTCTCGGTGTTTCTCCTCTCCATCTCTCCACGGTTAGTGTCTTGAGCTTTGAAAGTAATTTCTGCTATAATGTTTTTTGAAATGTTGATTGTATTCTTGAAATTTCTCGCTTGTATTCTTGAAATTACTCTATTGTTCGTAAAATTATTTGTCATGAAACTGTTGTTTGTATTCTTGAAATTTTACTCGCTTGTAGACATAGAACTGTTGTTGTTGATAGTTTGGCATGTTTGTTTGCAACAAGATAGTTTGGCATGTTTGAAATTTAATGCTAGTTTGATTGCGATTCAACTTAGACTTGGACTCTAATGATAACTGAAAGGGTAGTTTGTTTGCGACTCAACTTAGACTTGGACTCATGTTTCTTTATTGAACTTGAAAGGCTAGTTTGTTTGCGATTCAATTTATAGATCGATCTAGTTTGTGTAATGAAGAAGGCTAGTTTTTTTTTCATTTATTGGTAATTTGACAGTTTGAAATGAAAGGCTACTTTGACATCTTCACCAAGTCTATTTACGGGTACTTAATGCAATTGTGAAGTTGGTTGTGTAATGTGAATTAACTGAGTTGTACTTTGGTAGTTAGGTAATTAAACATGTCACTTAAGTTTACCTCTCCTATTAAACTGAGAATGGTTGTAGTAATTTTTACACCATCATCTTCTTTCTCTTCTGTTCTTTTGTCCCTTCTCTCGTTATTTCCTACTATGAATCCATTGAATCAGCATAGTCAGTCCTCTGGCTATATGGGTCTTCTTCAACGTCAACAGAGCGGTGCTCTGCATCAAAACTCTCCTTATGAGAGTTTTCATTCCGAAGCTTCTGACTTCCCTCAATTCAGTTCTCAACAAGGCGAGGCTCCAACTCCTCCTTCTGATACACCCGTGGAGCGTGGGAAGAGACACAGATGGAGTCCAGCGGATGACGAACTTCTAATCAGTGCCTGGTTAAATACGTCTAAGGATACAATTGTGTCAAATAACCAAAAGGCTGGGACGTTCTGGGAGCGAGTAGGAGATTATTTCTTAGCAGCACTACTTAGTAGAGATGGTCGTCAGAGTAGTGAACATCTCCACTATAAACAGAGGTGGCACAAGATCAATGAGCAAACTAACAAGTTCTGTGGTGCATATGCGGCTGCGGAGAGGCAACTAAGAAGTGGTATGAATGATAACGATGTTCTTAAGGTGGCGCATGACATCTTCTATTCTGATCACCAAACGAAATTTACACTTGAGCATGCTTGGGGTGTGTTGAGGCATGAACAGAAATGGCTTAGCCTCAACACCACTAAAGCTTCTGCAAGTTCAAAGAGGAAACCCGTTGAAACAGACTCCCAAACTTCCACAATCAATGTTGGTGATGAAGAGGTACGACCAGAAGGGGTAAAGGCAGCAAAAGCGAAGAGAAGTAATGCAAAGGGGAAGTCTGTTGCTGATATAACCACGGTCTGGGAGATGAGAAAGGACGATTTGGACAGGAAAGAGAAACTGTCAAAGCTTGCAATCTTAGACACTCTCCTTGCGAAAACCCAACCACTAACTGCGGCTGAAGAAGAAGCCAAGAACAAGCTGCTCGCGCAATATATCTAGTTAATCATTTCATAAAAACTCTGTTGAAGAACTAGAACGCTGCTACTTATTCCCAGCTTCTTTATTTTTAATGTCTTAAGTACTCGGCGGTGATGTTTTAATGTTAACCTTCTCTATGTTTTAAATATGGTTCGTTGTGGCTTTGTTTGTATGTCCTCTTTATAAATATATATTTTCTCTATGTTAACCTTGTCTCCACTATGAATGTTAACTGTTAAGCTTGTCTATGTTATAAATATATATTTTGAAATGCGCAATGTTAACCTTGTCTATGTTTTTTTTCAGGTTTCAGTAAACATGGGACGATGGAGAGTGTCATGTGTGGAAATGGTGGGATGAGGCAGCAATGGAGGAGATATGCTCTTAGGTTTCATTGGTATCGTCCTGATCTTCATCTAGACTTTGATGCTCCGTTATGGTTATGCTCTAGACTATTTAGCTATGTTGAACTCGACCTTCTAATGTGTAATGTGTACTAATGTGTACTTGTCACTCAATGTTTTTATGTTTTGAGAAATTTGTAATGTTAAATTTGTACTATGTGTATTTGGATTCCATGATGTTGTTTGTCACTTACTGAAAAATTTGAAAAGCTTGTGACTATTACTTGTCACAGACTGATACAACCCGTGATAATTGCATGAGAGATTCTCCTCGTGTTAGAAATCACTAGGAGTCAAAAAAGTGGTTTCAATCCGTGAACAAGTACTAACAATATTCAATCAATATTGTATCACAAGTCGTGAACTTCTTCTCCTATAAATAAGAGTTACAACATGTTCGTTAAGATCACAACCTCTCTACTTCTCATTTCAAAACAAAATCTCTCCAACTCAAGTTAAAATCCCTTTCTTTTTATTCACTCAATATGACATCTTCTTAATTCACATTATCATTATAACAAAAAAGATGATGATGATGATGAATTTGAGACTATGGTTGAAGAATTTTTAGAAATCCCTTATAATATTCTCGAACCAAAAGAGCGAAAAAAAAAAAAAATTATCGAGAGAAACCGAGAAGAAGGCCACATGAAACTTTGGAATGATTATTTTAGCGAGACTCCGACATACCCGCACAATATATTCCGAAGACGGTTTAGGATGAACAAGAGTTTGTTCTTGGCTATTGTCGATCGTCTCTCCCAAGAATTTGAGTTTTTTCAACTCAAAGAGGATGCATCCGGAAGGTCTACCCTATCTCCCCTCCAAAAATGTACCGCTGCAATTCGACAATTAGCGTATGGTGGTGCCGCTGATGCCATTGACGAATATGTTTGGATGGCTGAAACCACAGCTAGAAAATGTTTGCACCATTTCACTGCGGGGATAATCCACTTATTTGGCGATGAATATCTAAGACATCCAACACCAGAGGATCTTGAAAGACTACCAGCTGTGGGAGAACAACGTGGATTTCCGGGAATGATTGGAAGCATCGACTGTATGCATTGGGAGTGGAAGAATTGTCCAGCCGCTTGGAAAGGAATGTATTCACGTGGAACCGACAAACCCACAATCGTGTTGGAGGCGGTAGCTGGACAGGACCTCTGGATATGGCATGCGTTTTTTGGAGCTCCAGGTACTCTGAATGATCTTAATATTCTTGATCGATCACCTGTTTTTGATGAAATAATTAACGGAAACGCTCCGGAAGTCCATTTCCATGTCAACGGAAGGGAGTACAATTTGGCTTACTATCTTGCCGATGGTATTTACCCGAAATGGGCTACTTTTATTCAATCAATCCGACTCCCACAAAGTCCAAAACATTGTTTATTTGCTAAAAGACAAGAATTCGTGCGAAAAGATGTTGAGCGTGCCTTCGGAGTCCTGCAAGCTAGATTTGCGGTTGTTAGAAATCCTTCTAATTTATGGGATAGAAACAAATTAGGAAATATTATGAGAGCATGCATCATACTCCATAATATGATTGTCGAGAATGAACGAGATTCCTACCTCCGCACATCAGAATTTCAACAAGGAGAAGATGACGATCCCAGTTTTGTAGTCAGACGGACTACAAATATCCGTACTACATTGGGACGTCGAGCAGATGTTCGGGATACAGCAGGCTATCTACAATTAAAAGAAGATTTGATCGAAGATATTTGGGCTAAATACGGACATTTACCAAATTTACCAAATGATATGTAATTTTTATGTTTGTATGAAATTAATAAAATGTGTGTTTGTTTTTTATTAATAAAATGGGATGTAAAATGTTTGTAATATAATGTTTGTAATTTTCTATTAAAGTAATAATTTAGTTTTTTCTTATATGTGTTATTAAATTTAAAATGGAATTTTGTCTAAAAAAAATTAAAAGTTAAGGACCCAGAAAAAGTCCCACCAATAATCATCATTTTAACAAAAAGTCCTTAACAAATTCCTAATCTACAAATAATAATTAAATACTCTAAGGACTTATCAATTGGGACAAAAAGTCTTTAACAGAGTGGGGTTTTTAGCGGAATATAAGAACCCGTCTCTTAACTTTTAACTAAAAAAGTTAAGAACCAGCTCTTAAAACTCTTATTTAGGAACCGGTTCTTAGCTTTTTTAGTTAAAAATTAAGAAACGGGTTCTTATATTCCGCTAAGAATCCCACCCTAAGGCCATCTTTATCCCACAAACCCACTAAAGGGTTTCTTAAAAAAAAATTCTTTTTTTCACTTTTTGTCTGAAAAAAAATTAATTAAAAAACGCACCAATCTCGGGCCGCCATGTGTCGGTAGAGCCCGCGAACAGTGAAAATGTTTCTTATTTGGTGTACATAAGGCACCGCTTTTTTCTAAACAGTGCCCCCCCCCCCATAAGAGACGCTCTGTTTAGAGCTATAATGATGCTCTAAGAACCTCCAATAATCATGCTCTAAAAAACCAATTAAAATAGAAAAAATAACTAAAACCAAAAAAAAAAAAACTGCAAAAGACGAAATACTTATTTTTAAGACAGAAACCGAAAACCTTTAAATTTTGCATTCATACCGCCAACAAGTTTTCTTTTTCCCCAGTCATCATCATTGTCATCAAACATTAGAAACCTAAGGAAGCTTTGAAAACAAAACCAGTCTCTATCTTCAGACCAAAAGATGTACAAATACTCAATTTTGTTGCTTTTCTGAAGAAGTAGAACAACACTCATAGTGCAACTGAAGCTCCCCACCACCAAAATAAGGAAAGAGAAATGAGAAAACTATCTTCAAAATCGGATCACGAGCTGAGAGTTGCGTCCTCAGTTGCCTCTTTAATGATAGGCAGCTTTTTCATCAGTGATGGCTTCAACTTCTTGTGCTGTATGTAAAGTCAAATGAGTGTTAGAAAAAAACAATGAGAGAGAATCAAAGCAACCGGAGTAGGAGTGTTGTTATGTTCATATACCTGTTCATAGAAAGCTCTGATCTCCTCGTCTGTAAGGGCTTCTACCTCAGTATTGTTTTCGTCCCACCCAAGGGATTTAAGGAACTCAGCCTCTTCTTCATCTGGAAGGTCTGCCGGTTCAAAACCACCATCTCTTTCTGCAGCATGCACACTTGAAGGGTTACTAGCTACAAGCTCCTTAGAGATGTCTGATTTTTCCTCGACAGAAGGGAAGATGCAAGAGCTAGTTGAGATGTTTGTAGATGTCTTCTTCTTCAAAGCACTGTAAAACGCATTCCTGCTCTGCGTTTGAGCCACAGAAGTAATGAATGGCGCAGATGGAGCAGCGATCATCTGGAAACCAGCTGCCACGCTGTTGGTTATACGACTTGGACCTCCAGATTCTTTGCCCGCAGGGTTGAGAATTACCAGCTTACTATCAGGCTTACCATAATTAGAATGAATATTGCCTAGCAGCATCGAGGAATGCTTGTGGGTATTTCTAAAAGAAGCAAGACCAACTGCACCACTTCGAACCATTGGTTTGGTCATGGAAACCTGATAAATAAAACCAAAATATATACAGTATAGCCCAAGGAAAGAGAGGAGGAAAATAATAATAGCTCCGGAAAAAAAGCTTACTGAGCCCTTTGGTGCAGAAGGCACAACCGGTATTAGCTTAAGAGCTTGGTCCTCAAGTCTTTTTATCATTGAATATCCCTAATAAAAATAACATCTTAGACAAACAGTAAAAAGGCAAGAGTACTATAAAGCAACACAAATATAAAAAAAATATACCTGAGGAAATGCACCAGTTCTAGGAGGCTGCAGCAATGCTTCAGCCATGTTACGAGTCTGTCCCGTTAAGGTATTCGAAGTAATATCAGAGTCAGAACCACTTTTCTTAATATCATTGGGAACCTCCGCCGGAGCCGATGCCCAACCTTCCCCAGCAGTAATGCCTGAGTCACCAACAGACAAGCTCTGAACAGCAAGACTTAGATCAGAAGATGAGATTTTTACAGCGTCTGGGTCTCCTT
>NC_027750.1:18136468-18144611 GCF_000695525.1 Brassica oleracea var. oleracea | reverse complement strand
TCATCGCTGTCAATAAACCCACAAAGAAGGAACACACGAACAAACAAATGCCTCTCTACCTCTCTTCCCCAAAGGAGAACTACTCCATTTTTGTTTTTATATTATATTTTGTAATACTAATTAAGGTTTTCTGGTTTTATTTAAGAAATTGTTTTGAGAAACTGTTGAAATGGTTCTTCCTGGTCCAATGAATTTATAGTAATATAAAAATTCAATACCATAAATGTACTTCCCTGTTTATGCACAGCCAATTAATGCATACTTTGACAAGTAAAATATCATTAAATAATTATGGTTTTACTATTACAATTTAATTATATCTTTGAACAAATTTTAATAAATTTATTACCATACTTTCGTACATTCATCATATCTATCATTTATATAAACTGTTTCTATAATTTTTGAGGAAAAAATAATATGTATTGACGAATGAAAAATCTTTAACTGAAAAAACTGTTTGGCACTATTCTTTTACTATCATAATTTAGTTACTGTATCTACAAATACATTTTGATAAAGATACTATAATCAGAAATTTTTCTGGTAACAGAAAATAACACTATCATAATTTCATTTATATTGTGTATACTTGCAAAAAAAGGATTTGACATATATTTAACAGATATAATCCCTGTTCGGGAACGCGTTATGCGCTACTCGGACGGTCGGGTTGGGCCTAGCGTCTAAAGAAAAAATCGGAGATTAATCGGAAATTATGCGGGGCGGAATTTTAGATTGTTTACTATGTTATAAAACATGTTAATCTTTAATTGTGTATAACATTAATACATTTTAATGTTTAAAATTGTATAAAACACACAAATAGAGTATATAAACTTAATAGAGTGTAATTTTTATCAAAATTATGAATATAAATGATATTTATAAAATTTTAGATCAAATAAATAAATAAAAATATTATTAAAAAATAAAATAAAAAAAAATAGATTAGGCGGCCGCCTAGCGGCTAGGCGGTCATTTAGGCGGTCTAGGCGGAGAAAATCGGATATCCGATTTTTTAAACCGATTTGGCATAAATCGGGACGGAAGAGTGACGCGTAGCGCACAGGCGGCCGCCTAGGCGGCTTGGGCGGCTAGACGGCCGATTTTTTAGAACAGTGGATATAATATATAAGAAAATGTTAAAAAAAAATAATATATAAGAAAATTTTTTATGCATTTTGTTTTGTCAACAACACACACGTATATATTGAACCAAAAGTTGTAGCACAAAATTCATGTCTTTCTGTTCTCTGCGAGTGGAGTGAAAATACTTCTCTTTAATTTCATTGAGTTCATACGAATGTATCGAGAGCAATGATTACGTTTCAGGTGAAAACATCAATTCACCTGTTCGAAACTTTCCATTACATACACTTATGGTTACTGTCAAACAGTGCATTGTCCCTAGAAGTTATTTTAATTTTGCATGCAAAAAGAAAACTTCATTTTAGACATCTAACTTTTTTGAGTGATGCCTTCTTAAAATAATGCCACCCCAAACTCAAATTCACAACTGTATGACTTTAATCCGGTATTGATAAACCGGAAATGAATTATGAGTCTCATGTGTTATATGATTATTTTGTGTTGATTCCCCTTTTGCCTTTGATTTCCGATCTCAAAGCCTGTAAGAGCATGAACAGGAGCGAACTTGCAATTCCCGATTTCCTATGTTTTTTTTTATTATTTTAATTTTTTTTTTTCGTTTGACTTTAAAAAAATATATATATATATAAACGAACCTATCGCGGGCCGCCACGTGTCGTGGGGCCCGCGGAACAGTAACGAGACGGTATCACTCCAGCGAACCTGTACGAGCCGGGTTCATTAAAATCCGATTATTTTAATATTTTTTCTTCTCGAAAAACGTGTGAACTTTTTTCTTGAAACTCCAATGCGGATGGTCTAAGGGTCTCTATCTAGACTCAAATAAATATTAAGGTTTTATGTTTATTTTTATATTCTGACTCAAATAACTATTCAATTATTCAATCAATAGGTGGTGTAACGAGTCAGATGAGAATAGAACTATCAACAAAAAACTTCTATGAATAATTTGTGCAGTCTTAACTCATGAATTAGCAATATGGTTTTGCGCTTGGGGACTGTAGACACTCTTGAAATCTTTAAGTCTTTTATTTAGAATAGATAACTCTTTCAATTTCATTGAAATTTTTTGGACATACTTTAGTTCTTGTATCACTGAGATTAGATCCTTGCAATTTGTTCTGAAATGTTGGCAAGATAAGTATCATCGCTCAGGCAAGCGCTTCCAGTTCCATATGTAGAGATGAGAGCGCCTCTTTTGATTCCTTAATTCCAGAAGTTGCTCATGTTCTGAAAAATCTTTCCACACACATCCACATCCACTGGATTGTGCCTTAGAAGTTCATGGACCATCAACTTTCCACACACATCCACATCCACATCCATTTTCATTACGCCATGCGATCTTACCAAAATCATCAATCATGAACCATAATCCATTTTTTGTTAAGGCAAAACATGTAAGACGTTCCCAAACTTAATATTTGTGTTCTAAGACATGATCCACACAAGCAGATGTCATATAGCCTTTTATTCCATTACTGATTGTCTCACCATCAATTATTCTATTATTCAAAAACACAATATTAATCTGAAAATCATACATAAAAACAAAGCTAAATCTTCGGTTTGTCCAAGTGGCTATACATTAAACAAACAATCAAATTCGAGATCAGCCAGAATGTTTTGCAACACATGCTTCTATTTTCATTTATAAAAGGAATACTATTTATTGATGATGCTCCTGGTGTATTCCCAATAAACGTTAAAGTGTGAGGTTATTTCCAGTCCTTCGATATATCCATAAAACACATTTGCGTCCCGATTGTATCAGCAAACTAAGTTAAACGTTTACGATTTGAGATTATTGATTTGGAGAAAAATCGAGAAATAATAAATCGAGAATAACGAAAAGGGAGCAGATAAGATATTATTCTGAATCTGCGTATGAGCGTTTACAACATGTAAAAGCCTCGGCCGCAAGAGCTGTCGGCGAATTCCTCGTTCTAACTGCCTAGGACAGGATACCTAATTGAGTCGCAGCTCGATAAAAAAAAGAAAAATTGCCAAAGTTTCTCTAAGTGCTAAGTTTCATGTGTCAAAAGTTCTCCTTTCCGCCTCTCATCATGGCTTCTCTTATATACTCCTCCTAGGGCGGTTGTCCTTTCCTTTTCTGCCCCGGTTGAGTTTATACTTTTGCGGAAATATTTTATTTTTCTCGATCTTCATGATTATCCTTCAAAACTTGACATTTATCTTTTTTTCGTGAATATTCGATAAACCTTCAAAGTAACTTTGGGAACATTCTCGTCTAAAATCGTAAGTGGGCTTTTCCCGCGTTTTAGACCTTTTCGGGCCGTTTTTTTGACTGAAGTGTTTTTACGATTTCTTTCAGAGAAATCAATTTCCCTATGACGTCGGTTTTACGAAATAGTAGGAACCAATTGTATAGTCGAGACAACTATGGTTTTAAGTTAACCGTTATCGTTTTATACGATTGATTTGAATTCATATGAGAAAATAAGTCTTTGTTAATTTTATCGTAAAGTTTCAACGGTAACTCCGATCGAGATGAAACAAGAGACAGTTTGATCAATACTTGAAGGAGAGAGCTCCAGAGAGTGAAACGAGAGTGCATGGTGTGGGATTGATCCAGGTCACCTGATGGTGAGTCGGATGAAGATGATCGAACTCGCCTGATGGCGAGTTAGACATGGTCGATCCAACTTGCTGATGGCGAGTTGGACGAGGTCGGTCCAACTCACCCGCTGGAGAGTTGGACGAGGTTGATCCAAATCGCCATCGTGCGAGTTGGATGAGGTCAATTCAACATGCCTGATGTCGGGTTGGACGAAGCTGGTTTGGTTGTTTCGTCGCTCGAGAATCGTTTGCTCGAGAGATTGAATAATCTTTTCCGAGAACTTGTCGCATAATACTTTTTACAAAGTTTTAGTTTTCCTGCATTTTTTTCCTTTCTAGAGAAGAAAGGTTTATCGGGAACTTTCCGACATTGATTTCGTCGTAACTGATTTTGACCCCAACATTGAACTTTAGAATATTGGATTTTTTTTTTTGCCAGTCTCCATTCCCTATAGCTCGTACAAGGCAGCATCTCACTTTTAATTGTCCCCTTTTTCCAACCCAAGACATCAAATTTCAAAAGCATGGAAAATTCAACATTCCACAACATCTGCTTAAAAAGTAAGAACAAATTATCAAAGGAACCGTCTTTCCTTCCATTTTCATTATGCAATGTGATCTTACTAAAAATCACCAATCATGAACCATAATCCATTTCTTGTTATGGAAAAACACGTAAGATGTTCCCAAATTTAATATTTGTGTTCTAAGATATGATCCACACAAGCAAATGTCATATAGACCTTTATTTCATTATTGACTGCCTCACCATCAATTATTTTATTATTCAAAAACACAACATTAATCTGAAAACCATACATAAAAAACAAAGCTAAGTCTTCGGGTTTTTTTTTCAAGCTGCTCAACGATAAACAAACAATCAAATCAGAGATCAGCTTGAATGTTTTGCAACACATGCTTTTTATTTTTTGTTTCTGAAAAGAATACTATCTACGGACGATGCTTCTGGTGTATTTGCTTTAAACGTTAAACCGTGAGATTATTTCCATTCCTTATATACATCCATAATAAAATACATTTTCATCCCGATCGCATCAGCAAACTAAGTTACACATTTATGGTTCGAGACTATATATTGAGTTGGAGAAAAATAGAGAAATAACTAAAACTAATAAAGAAACCGGGCAAAAGATTAAATTCTTATTTTTAAGAATGAAAGCAAAAGATTTTAAAATTTTCATTCATACCACCAACATGCATTGCTGCCCCTATTGATTTTAGGTTTTTTGCCTGGGCAAGACAGTATGTCCCACCAGAAGGAAGCGGTTCTCTTATGCCGCTTGTCGGGCGACCTCTGTAGGCAAGGGAATCGACGCATCATTGAAATCCAAATCAATATCTTGTAATGCTCTCCATTTTTTTATCAGCTATGTTGATGATAATCGAGTATAATTTCTAAAGAAAATACATAATATGTGGTAAGAAATAAAGAAGAAAGTAACTAACGATTATCCAGTGAATTTGATTTTATACTCTTTATATCGCAAATCTTTGTGAAAAACTGTTCCATCACGAAGGGACATGGATTCTTTCATGGAGATAACTGACATAATGGAGAGAAACCGTGAAGAAACTCCCTTTTTATGAAGATGTAAGATGTCCGTCCTGAAGTAATCGCTGACGTAGTTGCTGAAGCAGACGTCGTGTTGAGTGGTGAAGACCATGTGGAGTCAAGGTGCTGAGCTGGAGTCGTGTAGACTTGGAGAGCAAAAGAGTATCTTGGAGATAAGGAAAGAGGAATAAACTTGAGGAGCAAGTTCATGACTTAAATAAAGAGGAATAAGTGCATTCCAAGAAAAGGAAAGTTGCACTTATTGTTATGGAAGATGTCCATACATGTTGCCTTGGAGACTAGGGTTTCAGGAACGTGAAGAATAACTATAAGAAAGCTATGGGTTCGTCTGTATAGAGATAGAGACACAAAGGCTGATCTTATAGAGAAAGATAAGCTCTTGGAAGTATTATGGGTCGTGTTGAATTAGTGGCTGAGGTATTTGACGGAAGAGAGACACAAACGGGTAGCTTAGGAATCTTTCAGTAGCAGTTGTTAGGGTATAACAGACTGTGTAAAGCTAATTAAACAGATCTTATAATAGAGTGTACAAGACGATTTCTAATAAAACTTAAGTGTTGCTCGTAGTTGTTTTGTCTCCTTGATTTATCTTCTACAGTACTTTTGTGATTCCATCTTGCACTTACATTTTATTTTCTAAACATCATCAAACACCAAGATTGTGGTGAGAAACTGCAAGAAGAGTAATCATTTATGAGTTTGCCATTTCTACGCACAATGGCCAACGTCTTTTTGTTATTTTTTTTTAAAAACAACATTATATTATAGTTTAAATTGTATAAGGTGAATACAAAGGTAGCAACCAAATTGGTGGAACCGAGAAAAACAAGTGATCAACATCAGACTCACGAAACTGTTTTGACAGAGCATCCGCTGCGGCATTCCTTTCGCGATTGATAGCCTCAAGAGAACAATTTGGTAGAAATATATTATTTTTGTTTATTTATGTGGGAAAGGAGCAAAATAGAAAAAAAATATTCTTTTTAGTGTCATTATTACGTACATTCCTTCAAATATATTGATTGAGAAAAAGGTCACTATTACGGTGAAGTAGGCATGCGCGTTGGCACGGGCGTTCGGGTAACCGTTGGCATTCGGATCGGGTATTTTGGGTTTTCAGATTTTGGGTTTACGCTTCTAGGTCTCATACTAAAATTTTATTAGTACGGGTCGGGTTCGGATAATAACACTTCGGATTCGGTTCAAAATTGCATAGCATCATAAAACCCATAAAGTAATCATATATCGTACGGATTCGGGTTATATCAGTTCGGTTCGGATATAACCAAAGTAAAAAACAAATTTTTTGAAGTAAAACATAAAGAAAAACATCTAAATTAAATAAAAATTAATCTATCACATATAAAATTGATAAAATAACAATAAAATGTTAAATCAAGCATGAAAACAAACATCATTTGAAAAAAATATGTATTGCCTTATAGAGAGTAGACTTTTTATTTCAATGAGAAAATTATAAAATACTTATTTATAACTAATTGTGTACTTAAAGCATTTATTAGAATTTTAATATTTATTATTATATATAATATTACCACAAATATTGAATTTAATAATTGGAATACTTATATATATTTCAAAATATTTATATTGACTATTAATTTCGGATTTTTCGGGTTACCCGTTTGGGTTCGGTTAATAACACTTCGGGTTCTTATATTTTTTGTACCACCCTACAAGATCCGTTCGGATATTTTTACGTTCCGGGTCGGATAACGGATCGGGTTTTTCGGTTCGAATTCGGTTCGGATTTCAGGTTTCGGATTTTATGCCCATGCCTACGGTGAAGGCCACATCTTTAATAGCTTAAAAAAATATATTACAAAAGCAATAAATTATGGTCAAAACCGGTCTTAGAAAAAATCTAGAAAAGCTGATTTTAGAAATTAGGTAGAAAATTTTTAATATGGTCTTTTTCTAAAAAAAAAAGGTTCTTAATAGAGTTTTTGATTAGTAAACATTTGAAAAGTTATTATGTTATTTAATATCCAATCAACTATTATTATTTATATTATATTAAATATGTTATATATAATATCTATATATTTTTATTTTATCAATATTTTTATTATTTATCTGGTTTTTTAAGAAGAGAAAATTAAAATTAAAAAATTCAATTAATTTTTTATTAAAGAAAAAATATAATTATTATTAGTGATATGTATATTTTTAATTAATTAATGTTATCACAATAATCTACTTCTAAAAATTAAAATGATCATGATACACATAAAATTGACTTTTCCAATACCAAAAAAAAGGCCAAGGGAATAACATAACCCGGAGCATGATTAACCCAGAGTTCTTAGAATGGGGTTCTCAGTGGAAGTTAAGAAACTATTTCTTAACTTTTAACTAAAAAAGCTAAGAACCGGTTCTTAAATAAGGACTTTAAGAACTGGTTCTTAGCTTTTTTAATTAAAAGTCAAGAAACAGTTTCTTAAATTCCGCTAAATTAAAAACTCCACTCTAAGAACTCGGGTTAATCATGGTCTAGACCATGATTAACCCGGGTTCTTAGAGTGGGGTTCTTAACTTCGGTTAAGAACCGTTTCTTAGCTTTTAACTAAGAAAAGCTAAGAACCGGCTCTTAAATAAGAGATATAAGAGCCTCTTAACCGAAAAATGTAAAAAAAAAACAAAAAAAAAAAAGTGTCAAATCATGAGTTAATAACCCCAAATCAAAAACCCGGGTTAATCATGCTCTAAAGTACATTTGCATCCCGTTCGCATTAGAGCATGATTATTGGAGGGTTCTTAGAGTGGGGTTCTTAGCGGAATATAAGAACTCGTCTCTTAACTTTTAACTAAAAAAGTTAAGAACCGGCTCTTAAA
>NC_027750.1:18136214-18136400 GCF_000695525.1 Brassica oleracea var. oleracea | reverse complement strand
AAGTTAAGAGACGGGTTCTTATATTCCGCTAAGAACCCCACTCTAAGGTCATCTTTATCCCACAAACCCACTAATGGGTTTCTTAAAATTTTCTTTTTTTTCACTTTTTGTCTGAAAAAAAAATTAATTAAAAAATGCACCAATCGCGGGCCGCCACGTGTCGGTTGGGGCCGTGAACAGTGCAAA
>NC_027750.1:18130039-18134546 GCF_000695525.1 Brassica oleracea var. oleracea | reverse complement strand
AAAGGAGACCGAACTGAATCAACATCGGTTTCTGCCCTAGGGTTCCTACTCTTGTTATTATCTAAATCAAAATGAAAACGGAAATGATATGAAGTTACGATGCTATTCAAACAATGGTTTTAAAAGGAATATAGAGGCATATAAAACTGGAGCATACCTGAGCGAGCAGAAGATGACTGAATATGACTTTTATTCCCAACACCAGAACCATTCCCTGAACTTCTCAACCATTCAGGTACCAAAGAGGGTTCACGTTTCTCCATCAGTAAAGCTATATTGTATCAAGCAAAGGAACCAATATACAATTCTCTGCCCTCTTTCACTCTCTTACTATACACCACAAGGGCAGGGAAGAAATCACAATCTAAATTAAAAAAAAAAATCGATTTGTCCCAAACCTACACGAAATCAGTTATGAGAAACCCTCTCTCCCACAGATAGTTTCAAAGATACTTGAAGATCATCATCGCTGTCAATAAACCCACAAAGAAGGAACACACGAACAAACAAATGCCTCTCTACCTCTCTTCCCCAAAGGAGAACTACTCCATTTTTGTTTTTATATTATATTTTGTAATACTAATTAAGGTTTTCTGGTTTTATTTAAGAAATTGTTTTGAGAAACTGTTGAAATGGTTCTTCCTGGTCCAATGAATTTATAGTAATATAAAAATTCAATACCATAAATGTACAACCAATTAATGCATACTTTGACAAGTAAAATATCATTAAATAATTATGGTTTTACTATTACAGTTTAATTAATATATCTATGAACAGATTTTAACATATATACTACCTTACTTTCGTACACTCATCATATCTATCATTTATATAAACTGTTTCTATAATTTTTGAGGAAAAAATAATATGTATGACGAATGAAAAATCTTTAACTGAAAAAACTGTTTTGCATATTCTTTTACTATCATAATTTAGTTACTGTATCTACAAATACATTTTGATAAAGATACTATAATCTGAAATTTTTCTGGTAACAGAAAATAACACTATCACAATTTCATTTATATTGTGTATACTTGCAAAAAAAAGGATTTGACATATATTTTTAACAGATACTAATATATAAGAAAATGTTATAAGAAAATAATATATAAGAAAATATTTTATGCATTTTGTTTTGTCAACAACACAGACGTATATATTGAACCAAAAGTTGTAGCACAATATTCATGTCTTTCTGTTCTCTGCTAGTGGAGTGAAAATACTTCTCTTTAATTTCATTGAGTTCATACGAATGTATCGAGAGCAATGATTACCTTTCAGGTGAAAACATCATCTTCACCTGTTCGAAACTTTCCATTACATAAGCTACCACTTATGGTTACTGTCAAACAGTGCATTGTCCCTAGAAGTTATTTTAATTTTGCATGCAAAAAGAAAACTTCATTTTAGACATCTAACTTTTTTGAGTGATGCCTTCTTAAAATAATGCCACCCCAAACTCAAATTCACAACTGTATGACTTTAATCCGTTATTAATAAACCGGAAATGAATTATGGGTCTCATGTGTTATATGATTATTTTGTGTTGATTCCCCATTTGCCTTTGATTCCCGATCTCAAAGACTGTAAGGGTCTCTATCTAGACTCAAATAAATATTAATGTTTTATATTTATTTTTATATTATGATATTGAAAAACTATTCAATTACTCAATCAATAGGTGGTATAAGAAATCAGATAAGAATAGAACAATCAACAAAAAAATTCTATGAAAAGTTTGTGCAGTCTTAACTCAAGAATTAACAATCTGGTTTTGCGCTTGGGGATGATAGGTACTCTTGAAATCTTGAAGTCTTTTATTTAGAATAGATAATTCTTTCAATTTCATTGAAAAATTTTGGTCATACTTTGATTCTTGTATCACTAAGATTAGATCCTTTCAATTTGTTCTGAAATGTTGGCAAGATAAGTAATGAAGCAGACTTTTCATACCCCAAGTAAGCGCTTCCAGCTTCATATGTAGAGATGAGAGCGCCTCTTTTGATTCCTTAATTCCAGAAGTTGCTCATGTCCTGAAAAATCTTTTCACACACATCCACATCCACTGAATTGTGCCTCAGAAGTTCATGGACCATCAACTTAACATATGCTTTGCAAACTTAAGGGTTGGGATATCATTGGATGATGTTGTAGTTGCATCTCCTAAAATTCTTTAGCGTTCACTTCAAACCGAACTTGACATTCACCCTCTGCATGCCTTAGTAGCTCTAGAGAATCTCTTGTGATTCCCCTAAATAAATTTTCATTGGAGATTTTCAGAGATACTAGATTATCCCAGTATAAGGATCGCTATCCCAACCGTGCGGTCGGACTGGATCTGGGCGGTTCAGTTATGATTTGATGGTTGGAGATTGTCCTTGGGATGGATCTAAGTATGGCCGATTGTTATATGATGAGTTTGATAGAGGTTTTTGAGTTAGGTAATAGAACAAAACCATACATTGTTAGAATCGATTGTTAGGATATCGGATTGTGATTAATGTGATGGTTTACGGTTTCAGGATCTGCGGTTACTCGTAGTACGACCAAGAAGCCATGAAGACTCAGTCAGCGCAAAGTTGTGTGGTGTATAGGTAGATCGAATTAGGAATGAACTTATGATAACCTATAGTGCAACTTAAACCTATGTATTGAATTTCATTTTATATTAATACAAGATTGATTTACCTTATTGTTTATACATACTGGTCGATTGTCTTATGAACCTCATATGATTGAAAATGACATAGTAAATATTGAACCTAAAATGAATCAAGAGTCGGATTGAGTTGGTGTAAGGCCGCGGGTCTTAGTTGGGTTCAGGATCCCAAGATCGGGTCTTACATGTCATCTCACTATTGATTGTCTCCTTTTTCCCACCCAAGACATCAAATTTCAAAAACATGGAAATTTCAAATTCCACAACATCTGCTTAAAAAGTATGAAAAAATTATCAAAGGAACTGTCTTTCCTTCCATTTTCATTATGCCATGCGATCTTACTAAAATCATCAATCATGAAGCATGATCCATTTTTTGTTAAGGCAAAACTTGTAAAATGTTCCCAAACTTAATATTTGCGTTCTAAGACATGATCCACACAAGCAAATGTCATATAGCCTTTTATTCCATTAGTGACTTCCTCACCATCAATTATTCTATTATTCAAAAACACAATATTAATCTGAAAATCAAACATAAAAACAAAGCTAAATCTTCGGTTTGTCCAAGTGGCTATACATTAAACAAACAATCAAATTCGAGATCAGCCAGAATGTTTTGCAACACATGCTTCTATTTTCATTTATAAAAGGAATACTATTTATTGACGATGCTCCTGGTGTATTCCCTATAAACGTTAAAGTGTGAGGTTATTTCCAGTCCTTCGATATATCCATAAAACACATTTGCGTCTCGATTGTATCAGCAAACTAAGTTAAACGTTTACGATTTGAGACTATTGATTTGGAGAAAAATCGAGAAATAATAAATCAAGAATAACGAAAAGAGAGCAAAGAAGATATTATTATGAATCTGCGTATGAGCGTTTACAACATGTAAAAGCCTCGGCCGCAAGAGCTGTCGATGAGTTCCTAGTTCTAACTTCCTAAGGCAGGATACCTAATTGAGTCGCAGCTCGATAACAAAAACGAAAAATTGCCAAAGTTGCTCTAAGTGCTAAATTTCATGTGTCAAAAGTTCTCTTTTCCGCCTCTCATCTGGCTTCTCTTATATACTCATCCAAGGTCGGTTTTCCTTTCCTTTTCTGCCCCGGTTGAGTTTATACTTTTGCGGAAATATTTCATTTTTCTCGATCTTCATGATTATCTTTCAAAACTTGAAATTTATCTTCTTTCGTGAATATTCGATAAACCTTCAAAGTAACTTTGGGCACATTCTCGTCTAAAATCGTAAGTGGGCTTTTGCCGCGTTTTAGACCTTTTCGGCCCTTTTTTTTACTGAAGCGTTTTTACGATTTCTTTCAGAGAAATCAACTTCCGTATGACGTCGGTTTTACGAAATAGTGGGAACCAATCGTATAGTCGAGACAACTATGGTGTTAAGTTAACCGCTATCGTTTTATATGATTTATTTGAATTCATATGAGAAAATAAGTCTTTGTTAATTTTATATTAAAGTTTCAACGGTAACTCCGATCGAGATGAAACAAGAGACAGTTTGATCAAGACTCGAAGGAGAGAGTTCCGGAGAGTGAAACGAGAGTACATGGGGTGGGATTGGTCCAGGTCGCCTGATGGCGAGTCGGATGAAGCTGATCCAACTCGCCTGATGGCGAGTTAGACATGGTCGATCCAACTCGCCTGATGGCGAGTTGGACGAGGTCGGTCCAACTCACCCGCTGGAGAGTTGGACGAGGTCGATCCAAATCGCCATCGTGCGAGTTGGATGGGGTCCATTCAACACGCCTGATGGCGAGTTGGACGAAGCTGGTTCGGTTGTTTCGTCGCTCGAGAATCGTTTGCTCGAGAGATTGAATAATC
>NC_027750.1:18125689-18129939 GCF_000695525.1 Brassica oleracea var. oleracea | reverse complement strand
AATCGTTTGCTCGAGAGATTGAATAATCTTTTCCGAGAACTTGTCGCGTAATACTTTTTACGAAGTTTTAGTTTTCCTGCATTTTTTTCCTTTCGAGAGAAGAAAGGTTTCTCGAGAACTTTGCGACATTGATTTCGTCGTAACCGATTTTGACCCCAACATTGAACTTTAGAATATGGGATTTTTTTTTTGCCAATCTTCATTCCCTATAGCTTGTACAAGGCAGTATCTCACTGTTAATTGTCCCCTTTTTCCAACCCAAGAAATCAAATTTCAAAAGCATGGAAATTTCAGCATTCCACAACATCTGCTTAAAAAGTAAGAACAAATTATCAAAGGAACCGTCTTTCCTTCCATTTTCATTATGCCATGTGATCTTACTAAAATCACCAATCATGAACCATAATCTATTTCTTGTTAAGGAAAAACACGTAAGATGTTCCCAAACTTAATATTTACGTTCTAAGATATGATCCACACAAGAAAATGTCGTATAGACCTTTATTCCATTACTGACTGCCTCACCATCAATTATTTTATTATTCAAAAACACAACATTAATCTGAAAACCATACATAAAAAACAAAGCTATATCTTCGGGTTTTTTTCAAGCTGCTCAACGGTGAACAAACAATCAAATCAGAGATCAGCTTGAATGTTTTGCAACACATGCTTTTTATTTTTTGTTTCTGAAAGGAATACTATCTACAGACGATGCTTCTGGTGTATTTCCTTTAAAAGTTAAACCAAGAGGTTATTTCCATTCCTTCTATACATCCATAACAAAATACTTTTGCATCCCGATCGCATCAGCAAACTAAGTTACACGTTTACGGTTCGAGAATATTGAGTTGGAGAAAAATAGAGAAATAACTAAAACTAATAAAGAAAATGGGCAAAAGATTAAATTCTTATTTTTAAGAAAGAAGCCAAAAGATTTTAAATTTTTCATTCATACCACCAACATGCATTGCTGCCCCTATTGATTTTAGGTTTTTCGCCTAGGCAAGACAGTATGTCCCACCAGAAGGAAGCGGTTCTCGTATGCCGCTTGTCGGGGCGACCTCTGTAGGCAAGGGGATCGGCGCATCATTGAAATCCAAATCAATATCTTGTAATGCTCTCCATTTTTTTTATCAGCAATGTTGATGATAATCGAGTATAATTTCCAAAGAAAATACATAATATGTGGTAAGAAATAAAGAAGAAAGTAACTAAAGATTATCCAGTGAATTGGATTTTATACTCTTTACATCGCAAATCTTTGTGAAAAACTGTTCCATTACGAAGGGACGTGGATTCTTTCATGGAGATAACTGACATAATGGAGAGAAACCGTGAAGAAACTCCCTTTTTATTTTCTAAACATCATTAAACACCAAGATTGTGGTGAGAAACTGCAAGAAGAGTAATCATTTATGAGTTTGCCATTTCTACTCACAATGGCCAACGTCTTTTGTTATTTATGTGTGAAAGGAGCAAAATAGAAAAAAATATTCTTTTTAGTATCATTACGTACATTCCTTCAAATATATTGATTGAGAAAAAAAGGTCACTATTACGGTGAAGCCCACATCTTTAGAGTATGATTAATGAGGAACTCTTAAGGCGGGGTTCTTAACGGAATTTAAGAAACCGTCTCATAATTTTTAACTAAAATAAAATAAAAACCGGCTCTTAAATATCTTATTTAAGAACCGGTTCTTAGCTTTTTTAGTTAAAAATTAACAGACGGTTTCTTAAATTTCTCTAAGAACTTCATCCTAAGAATTCTCCATTAATCATTAAATACCTTAAAAATATATATTACAAAAGCAATAAATTATGGTCAAAACCGGTCTTAGAAAAAATCTAGAAAAGCTGATTTTTTTACCGAGAGAAATTAGGCAGAATTTTTTTAATATGGTCTTTTTCAAAAAAAAAAAAGTTCTTAATAGAGTTTTTGATTAGTAAACATTTGAAAAATTATTATGCTATTTATTATCCAATCAACTATTATTATTTATATTATATTAAATATGTTATATATATAATATCTATATATTTTTATTTTATCAATATTTTTTTATTATTTATCTGGTTTTGTAAAAAGAGAAAATTAAAATAAAAAATTCAATTAATTTTTTATTAAGGAAAAAATATAATTATTATTAGTGATATGTATATTTTTAATTAGTTAATGTTTTCACATTAATCTACTTCTAAAAATTAAAATGATCATGATACACAGAAAATTGACTTTTCCAATACCAAAAAAAAAGGGCAAGGGAATAACATTACATTTGCATCCCGTTCGCATAAGAAACCAATTAAAATAGAGAAAAAAAAAATGCGAAAGACGAAATACTTATTTTTAAGACAGAAACCGAAAGCCTTTAAATTTTGCATTCATACCACCAAGATGTTTTCTCTTTCCCCAGTCATCATCATTGTCATCAAACATTAGAAACCTAAGAGCACCTTTATCGCCTTATATAAACAAAGGTTTTAAGGTATGGGTCCCGCATAATTTTTTAAAAACGTATGCAGAAATAGCGAAATAGTAGACATCTTTGGTGTGTCTTTAGTGCTGTTTGCGGGCCCCACTGACATGTGGTGGCCCGCGATTGATTCTTTCTTTAAAAAATAAAAAATAAAAAAATAAGAAACCCAATGCGATAATGGTGCTCTAAGAGCATCTCCAATGGAGTGTTTGTTGGTGGAGCCCACCATAAAAGAAGAAAATGGAGCGCTAAAAACGTCAGATTTGGCGTCGATGCTTGAGCTGTTTTGCGGGCCCCACTGACATGTGGCGCTCCGTGATTGGTTCGTTTTTAATTTTTTTTTTTAATCAGAGAAAAAACCAAAAAAGAAAAAAATTAAGCACCAAGTGGGGTGCTAGGGTTAATGGTGCTCCAACGAAGCTTTGAAAACAAAACCAGTCTCTATCTTCAGACCAAAAGATGTACAAATACTCAATTTTGTTGCTTTTCTGAAGAAGTAGAACAACACTCATAGTGCAACTGAAGCTCCCCACCACCAAAATAAGGAAAGAGAAATGAGAAAACTATCTTCAAAATCGGATCACGAGCTGAGAGTTGCGTCCTCAGTTGCCTCTTTAATGATAGGCAGCTTTTTCATCAGTGATGGCTTCAACTTCTTGTGCTGTATGTAAAGTCAAATGAGTGTTAGAAAAAAACAATGAGAGAGAATCAAAGCAACCGGAGTAGGAGTGTTGTTATGTTCATATACCTGTTCATAGAAAGCTCTGATCTCCTCGTCTGTAAGGGCTTCTACCTCAGTATTGTTTTCGTCCCACCCAAGGGATTTAAGGAACTCAGCCTCTTCTTCATCTGGAAGGTCTGCCGGTTCAAAACCACCATCTCTTTCTGCAGCATGCACACTTGAAGGGTTACTAGCTACAAGCTCCTTAGAGATGTCTGATTTTTCCTCGACAGAAGGGAAGATGCAAGAGCTAGTTGAGATGTTTGTAGATGTCTTCTTCTTCAAAGCACTGTAAAACGCATTCCTGCTCTGCGTTTGAGCCACAGAAGTAATGAATGGCGCAGATGGAGCAGCGATCATCTGGAAACCAGCTGCCACGCTGTTGGTTATACGACTTGGACCTCCAGATTCTTTGCCCGCAGGGTTGAGAATTACCAGCTTACTATCAGGCTTACCATAATTAGAATGAATATTGCCTAGCAGCATCGAGGAATGCTTGTGGGTATTTCTAAAAGAAGCAAGACCAACTGCACCACTTCGAACCATTGGTTTGGTCATGGAAACCTGATAAATAAAACCAAAATATATACAGTATAGCCCAAGGAAAGAGAGGAGGAAAATAATAATAGCTCCGGAAAAAAAGCTTACTGAGCCCTTTGGTGCAGAAGGCACAACCGGTATTAGCTTAAGAGCTTGGTCCTCAAGTCTTTTTATCATTGAATATCCCTAATAAAAATAACATCTTAGACAAACAGTAAAAAGGCAAGAGTACTATAAAGCAACACAAATATAAAAAAAATATACCTGAGGAAATGCACCAGTTCTAGGAGGCTGCAGCAATGCTTCAGCCATGTTACGAGTCTGTCCCGTTAAGGTATTCGAAGTAATATCAGAGTCAGAACCACTTTTCTTAATATCATTGGGAACCTCCGCCGGAGCCGATGCCCAACCTTCCCCAGCAGTAATGCCTGAGTCACCAACAGACAAGCTCTGAACAGCAAGACTTAGATCAGAAGATGAGATTTTTACAGCGTCTGGGTCTCCTT
>NC_027750.1:18035896-18125545 GCF_000695525.1 Brassica oleracea var. oleracea | reverse complement strand
AAAGGAGACCGAACTGAATCAACATCGGTTTCTGCCCTAGGGTTCCTACTCTTGTTATTATCTAAATCAAAATGAAAACGGAAATGATATGAAGTTACGATGCTATTCAAACAATGGTTTTAAAAGGAATATAGAGGCATATAAAACTGGAGCATACCTGAGCGAGCAGAAGATGACTGAATATGACTTTTATTCCCAACACCAGAACCATTCCCTGAACTTCTCAACCATTCAGGTACCAAAGAGGGTTCACGTTTCTCCATCAGTAAAGCTATATTGTATCAAGCAAAGGAACCAATATACAATTCTCTGCCCTCTTTCACTCTCTTACTATACACCACAAGGGCAGGGAAGAAATCACAATCTAAATTAAAAAAAAAAATCGATTTGTCCCAAACCTACACGAAATCAGTTATGAGAAACCCTCTCTCCCACAGATAGTTTCAAAGATACTTGAAGATCATCATCGCTGTCAATAAACCCACAAAGAAGGAACACACGAACAAACAAATGCCTCTCTACCTCTCTTCCCCAAAGGAGAACTACTCCATTTTTGTTTTTATATTATATTTTGTAATACTAATTAAGGTTTTCTGGTTTTATTTAAGAAATTGTTTTGAGAAACTGTTGAAATGGTTCTTCCTGGTCCAATGAATTTATAGTAATATAAAAATTCAATACCATAAATGTACTTCCCTGTTTATGCACAGCCAATTAATGCATACTTTGACAAGTAAAATATCATTAAATAATTATGGTTTTACTATTACAATTTAATTATATCTTTGAACAGATTTTAATAAATTTATTACCATAGTTTTGTACACTCATCCTATCTATCATTTAAATAAACTGTTTCTATAATTTTGAGGAAAAAAATAATATATATTGACAAATGAAAAAAACATTAATTGAAAAAACTGTTTGGCACTATTATAATACATTTTGATAAAGATACTATAAATCAGAACTTAACAAAAAGGAATACTATACTATAAATCAGAACTTAACAAAAAGGAATACTATCATAATTTCATTTAATTCACACACACACATATATATACTTGCAAAAAGGATTTGACTTATAATCTATAAGAAAATGACATATAATGTTGTTCAAAGAAAATATAAAAGAAAAATATTTCATTTTGTCAACAGCAAACACACACACACATATATGTAGTACAACATTCATCCTTTTTGTTCTCTGCGAGTGGAATGAACGAGATAGTGACAAAATACTTCTCTTTAATTTCATTAGATTCCGCCAAATTTATTGAGAACGAAGATTACTTTTCGGGTGAAAACATCATCTTACCACTTCAAAACTTTCCATTGCAAAAGCCACCATTTATGCTTACAGTAAAAAAAAATGCATTATCCCTAGAAGTTATTTAAATTCTGCATGCAAAAAGAAAACCTTCATTTTAGACATCTACCTTTTTTCCTTTTATGAGTGATCAGAGGCGTGCCTACCCTTTTGATTTTGAGGCATTGGCCTCAGGTCCCTTCTCGTATTAGTTCATTTTGGGGGCCCGAATTTATAGATTATGACATAAACAACGTGATAATATGCTTTCTTTTAATAATCAAACATCAATTTCTATTTTCCTTTGAGCATTAACTTCTGGTTTTCTTATTAATGTTGAAAACTTCTTTGTCTACGTAGAATTTAGCTTATAACAAGACATAATGTTTTCAATCTAAGTTTTCAATAATTTTTTAAGCTGTTGTTTATTTGTCAACGTATATTAAAATACTATTATTATACTAAAATTACTAGATATTTTTATTATTAAAATAAGATTAGCTATTTTGCCTTAGGCCCCTATTATGCTAAGCACGGCACTGTGAGTGATGCCTTCTTAAAATACTGCCACCCAAACTCAAATTCACGTATGTATGATTCCATAGACCATCTATATAGCACCAACATCCTCTTTAATCCGTTATTGATAAAACGGAAATGAATGATGGGATCTCGTGGGGCCGTGGGAACCTGATCAGAGGAGATTGTTTTTGGGTCTTGGATCCAGCGAATAGAGGAAGCTGGTTTTGGAGGGCCATTTGTAAGTTGAGGGAGTTAGCTAGGCCTATGATTCAGTGCGAAGTGGGAGATGGTGCTACTGCGAGCTTCTGGTACGATAATTAGAAGTCTCTAGGTCCTCTGATCGAGCTGGTAGGAGAAAGAGGGCCGTCTGTTACAGGTCTTAACATCAACGCAGTGGTGGCTGACGCTCTGATTTCTGATGGTTGGTGGCTTGATCGTAGCAGAAGTAGAAGCCCGATCATAACTCTGCTAAAGGCTTGCTTGCCAAGTGCTCAGGAGATCATAGTTTCAGCTCAGAATGACAAATATGTGTGGTACCCGGATGGAGCGCGTGGCTCAGGTATTTTCTCAGCTAGTGAGACTTGGCGAGCGCTTCACCCTCCTACACTAGAAGTGTTTTGGCATAAGAAGGTTTGGTTCTCTGGTCGTGTTCCGAAGCACACATTTATAGCTTGGGTGGCTGCTCAGAACAGAATGGTTACGAGGGATAGACTGATAAGGTGGGGGTTGAATGTTCCCGCAAGCTGCGTGTTGTGCTCGCAGCATGATGAGAGCCGTCAGCATCTGTTTTTTGACTGCTCCTATAGCAACGAGGTTTGGACTTTCTTTATATCTCGTATGCATCTCTCTCCTCCATAGCTGTTTGAGGATGTATTGAGATGGTTGGAAGCTCCCTCAAGGAATGATAAAGTTACTCTGATTGTGAGGCTAACTTACCAAGCAGTCTTGTAATTAATTTGGAAAGAAAGAAACTCGAGGATTCATTCAGCGGTGCAAAAACCACCAGGGACTTTGATTGTAGAGATTAAACAAATTATCAAATTCAGGTTGGACCCTATAGTAAGGAAGCAACGTCTCTCAAGTGATGGAGATTCAGTTTTAGGAACTTGGATGTTTTTTTTGGCTAAGAGGCTGTTTTCTAGCCCCTTTTGAGCCAAGCCCATGTTTTTTTGTGTTGGGCTTGTGCACCCCCTGTAGTTGGATTTAATTTATAAAATGAGTACTTACAAAAAAAAAAAAAAAAGAATGATGAGGGATCTCATGTTGCTATGATTATTTTCCTTTGATTCCCGATCTCCAAGACCTTGTAAGGGTCTCTATCCAGACTCGAATGAATATTACAATTTTATTTTTATATCTCAGATATCAAAAATGCTATTTATTAGTAAAAAAAGAGGTAGTATGAGAAGCCAGCCAAGAATAGAACACCCATAAAAAACACAAATTCATATGAAAAGCACGTGCAATCTTAGCTAATGAATTAGCAGTCCGGTTTTGTGCTCGAGGATGGAAGACAACCTTGAAGTCTTGAAACATTGACTTTAAAATAGCTAACTTCTTAAATTCCGTTAAAAATTTGGCCTTACTTTTGTTATTGAATCATTAAGATTAGATCCTTGCAATCTGTTTTGAAATGTTGACATGTTGAGTATTGAAGCAACTTTCCATAGCTCAGGTAAGCGCTTCCATCTCCGTTTAAAATTACGTTTGAGATGAGATGCGTTTCCTTTGATTCCTTAATTCCAAATTTTAACAAATTTCATACAAATAAAAATATTTTATTTTGATATAATATTGGTTCTCACATTAATATTAAGTATATATGCCTAAAATACCAACATTTCGTTATTTAAAAATTTAAAAATTATTTTTTTCTTATTAATTAATCAGATTTAATTAAAATATGTATGTTTTAAAGGAAGAAATGGTTTTTTAACCCATTTAATTTTTATGTTAAACACTAAATAAAAAATGACTGAGAAAGTGTGATTTGTGAATTAACAAAATTATGAGAGAAATTACTTAGACTACCATTTTCCTAACACATGTTTACTTTAACCAAATTTATCCTTGGTTTTAAAGAGATAAATCATACTATATATTAATGGGAAAATTGCTAAAACGGAACATAAAAACAACATAGTTCTCCATATGGTATAAAATCATATTTGTCCATTTATTCTCCCTTTTACCCTTTCCATTTCTGAAAATTAATGAAATAAATAGTTTTATGAATCCAAAAAAATATTAAAAATATAAACAATTAATAAAACACTATATACACAAACACATATTTTTTTTGGTTAAGAAACTTGATAAGTAAAATTTTAAAATTACGTTCCACTAAAAGTATAATTCATCTTCTACGGAAAATGAGTTAGTAGAAAACGAATTCTATAATAAACAAGTCCATCTACTTTTTTTAGAAGAAACAATCTAAAAATGTTTAAAATTCTAAACATGGAGAATGCGAATTCTACTAATTGTAAAGATCGCTACTTTTCTTTTGAATGCAGTTTCTACTTTTATGAAGTATTCTAAAATTTTGGGTATGCGAAATCTAAACTTAGCATGAACGTCTACAAAAAGTAGAAATTGTATTCAGAATTTTTGTCATGGTTCTACACAGTGTAGAAGGTGCCTTCTACGGATAAAAAAACCAGTTTTTCCGAAAATTAAGGAAGTTTCAGTTAAAAAAATATTCTAAAAATATTCTAATTTCCTAAAACGTGTCCTGGTCGATTTTCTTTGTCAAAATATCAAAAACAAATGATTTTGGCTTTTCTTCTTCATCAATCTATGATTTTTCCATAGTTTGTCTTGTGATTTTCAAAAATTCTTGTTCTATGATGCATATTTATACAATATGTGGTGTTTGGGAATTTAGTTTAAGCACATGATGGATTTTTTTGGCTGATGATAATTGGGGTAGGCTACTGTTATTGGAATCAAGCTCTACCTTAGAGGATTTTAAAAGAATAGTTTTGGAGGATTTTAGAAACCAAATGCAATTAGGTTACGAGATATTTTTGATCAGTGTCGTGTGTTCTTTTTTAAAAAAAAAATTGTTTTTAATTTTTTTTTCCTTTCTAAAACATTATGGGATTACCTTATTTTTTTATCTTTTTCCATTAAACTTTTTAAAAATGGTTTTAATTTATGTTTAATTTGATTAAGGAAAGGTTAGTTTTGGGATTATAAAAAATATTATACTATAGGGACAACTTAGTGATGGTTTTATACCATATGGACAACTATATTGTTTTTTTGTTCCGTTTTGGCAATTTTCTCTATATTAATTGAGAAGTCACTTAAATGATTTTTTTTCTTATGCATTGTTAATAGGTTAAGTTTTAAAAATTAATTATAATTTGATTGGTTGTTGACGTTTATTAGTTATTTATTTTAATCAGATCTAAAAATAAAAGGTAAATAGAACTATTTAAAGAAACTAACGAGTGCAGTAGCTCAGTTTTGGTGGAGTCCAGGAGAAGCACAAGAGGCATGCATTGAAAATCATGAGATAAATTATGTGTACATAAGGATAATGGTGGGCTAGGCTTCAAGGATTTGACTGATTTTAATACGGTGATGCTTGGAAAGCACTTGTGGCGGCTGATCGAGAAGCCAAATGTCCTTTTTTCTCGAGTTTTCAAAGGACAGTACTACAAGAATGCTTCACCCCTGGAACCGATTCGCTCATATTCCCCGTCATATGGCTGGAGGGGTATTATCTCTGCTAGATCTCTGGTTTGTAAAGAACTAAATAAAAGGGTTGGAACAGGGTCATCTATTTCAGTATGGAATGATCCTTGGATCTCATCCACTCGTCCGAGACCAGCTAACAAAAACCTTCATAACAGTTACCCAGACCTTACAGTGGATTTTCTCATTAATCAGGAATCCCGAACATGGAATTTACATGCAATTAGGACTTTGGTGGAACCCCACGATGTAAAAATGATTGAAAGTATCCCTTTGAGTAGGAATCAGATGGAAGATAGGAATGGATGGCATTTCACTAATAATGGAAAATACGCGGTTCAATCATGGTATCAAATAGAAAGGATCTATCCTGACAAGAAAAGCCACCAGAATTTTATGGACCCAATGTGGATATACTTAAGGCATTCTGCTGGAAAGTGAAGTGTCCTCCGAAGTTAAAACATTTCTTATGGCGGCTGCTGACAGGTTTTATAGCGGTAACAAAAAATCTAAAAGCGAGAGGAATACAAGGAGATACATGTTGTGCACGGTGTGGAGACCCGGAGGAATCAATAAATCATGTGTTCTTCGAATGTCCCCCGGTACGTCAAGTGTGAGCACTATCTAAGATTCCATCGAACCCAAACATTTTTCCTATTGGCTCTCTTTTTGCTAATATGGACCATCTGTTTTGGAGAGTTACCCCAAAAATGGAGGACCATCAGTTTGCATGGATATTATGGTACATATGGAATGGCTGGAATAATAAAGTTTTCAGTAATCTTGATATTGATACGAGAGAAACACTTAACTTAGCAGAATTGGAATCAACACTTTGGGCTGAGACACATGTCATCAATAATCCCAGGTTGGTACATGAAGCACAAAACAAACCTAATTCATGATCAGGGACTACAGGAAGATGGTGTTACACTGACGGTTCTTGGAAAGATAAAGATTTATTTTTTGGGCAAGGCTGGTTCAGCACGCTACCGGGGTTTGAGGGCTTGTTAGGAGCAAGGAATCTAAGGGCATGTCTCTCACCTCTTCATGAGGAGATGAAGGCACTAATCTGGGCAATGGAAATCATGAAAAATCTAAGACAGTTTAGGGTTACGGTTGCTACGGATTGCTCTCAATTGGTGAAGATGGTTTCGGATCAGAGGAATGTCCAGCATTTGAAAGTTACCTGGAATACATTAAGCTTTTGAGAAGAAGCTTCACCAACTCAGATGTCGTTCATGTACCTAGGACGGAAAACATAAAGGCGGATCGCTTGGCACGCAGTGCTCGGAAACAACTGTCTTTCGTTGTACATATGGATGCAGAGTTGTCACCTTGGTTTACAGAGTCTACATGAGTCTGTGAATGTTTGCTGTCAAAAAAAAAATAGAACTATTTAATATAAATTACCAAATAACACAAGTAATATTACAAATAATGATTTATGGTAACTAATTGTAGAATTGGAGAAATAATATATATGTTTTATCAAATTTTTTTTCTTTATCAATTATTTATATATAATTAAATAAAATAATTTAAGTTTTTTTATTGAAAGAAATTTAATGGTTATATATTTTTAATTTTTTATTAGGGATGGGTACTTTACCCGATATTCGAAGCCGCACCCGAACCCGATCCGAAAAATCCGAACCGAAATCCGAACCGAAGTAGCAAAATATCCGAACGGATATTAAATTAGGAGAGATTGGATATCCGAACCCGGACGGGTAATATCCGAACCGAACCCGGACGGGTAATATCCGAACCCGAGTGGATATCCGAAGATAACCGAACATATGTATAATTAACCTTATATTTCTAGTTTACATCTCTTATTTTATATAAAATATTTATATTGATACTACACATATTTTAAGTTCATATGATATACATACAATCACGGAAAAAATGATTTGCTACTCACTTGAAATGCATGTCAAACTTTTTATTTCAAGAATTAGCAAAAAGTTACATCCAAAATTTAAAAACAATAACCAAATTAATGTCTTTTTAGTTTCAAAATGTTATGTCCAAATTTTTTTAACCATTCAATCTATTAAAAAAAAATTAGTTAAGTGAAAGTTATATTTTTAAATACAAGAAATATGAGAAATGAAAAAATTAATATTTTTTTTCAAAATCTAAATATCCAAACCCGATCTGAAATAACCTAATCCGAACTAAAAATACCCGAACCCGACCTGAAGTTCAAAAATACCCGAACGGGTTCTAAACCTCTATACCGAAATACCCGAAAATCTGAAATACCCGACCCAAACCCGAACAGGTACCCGAACGTCCACCCCTAATTCTTATATAAAAGAATTAGATTTGTAGGTAAAGAATTATTAAAAGTTATTATGTTTTCTTAAGTCTACACAAAAACGTTTACAAAATATCTTCATGATAAAAGCATCTGATCATTGTATTGGTCCTACACACAAAAAAAAAACTATCTTTTTATTTCTTGAAAGCTAGAGTATTCCCGGCTTTTCACGTGTTAAATATAAAATAATTTTACAACCAATTATCTGAATTAATTATAATATTACTTTTCTGTAAGATCTTCTAAAAAACATATACTAAAATTTCACAGATTTTCTAAAAACATATACTGAAATTTTTGATTATTCAACTATTTGAAATTAAAAATTAAAATTTTAATTATTATTGAAAATTATAATAATGTAAACATAACATATATTTGTTCATATAATATAATTATCCGCAAAATTGCACCTGGTTTTTAATTAAAAACTAAGCATGGTTTTCTTATAACTTGTAACATTATAAATCTTAGCCACCGAAACTGGAAGGCCTGAAAAGCCCAATTAGATAAGCCTCGACATGTTAAAGAAAATAAAAAGAAACAAAAGACTCTCTGTGAAGCACCCACTAACAAAAAAAAAAAAAAAAAAAAAAAAAAGATGAGGAATCAAAAACACAGAGAAATGAGACCAATTATTTAACGAAAAACCGTGTTTTCGTTTACTTTTCCTTTTATTTTTCTTCTTCGGCCGCCAGGGTTTGCACAATCTTCGGTCCTCACTCCCGCACTTGTAGATTTTCTCGGAAAATTACCATTTGAAAGCAATCAATCAATCAATAAAGGTGCGGTACTCACAGAAAAAACTTGTGTATGGATTTAGCTATTTATGGATAGATTGATAGCTCGTATGAAGAAAGTTTCGGGTAGGAGAGGAGGGGAGCGGAAGTTAGAGCGTATTGGCGCCTTGAAGAACGTCAAGTATGACGCCGCTTCTTCTTCCAGCTCCTCAGCTGACGATCTCTCCGTCTCCACTTCTTCCCTGATGACGCGCTCTCTTGAGGTGGATCGAACCAGTTTCCGCATCGGAGGAGGAGGAGGCGATGGAGAGTTGGATCGGATCTTTAAGTCCATTGGCGTGTCTGGCCCTGACGATTTGGCTATTTCTTTCGACGCCTGGGAAGCTTCCATGATGCGTTCCTCTTCGGAGGTTATCAACAGGTCTAACTCTTTCGACCACGATTGGAGTCGATCTGGTCCGAGTGGTGATGCTAATTCCGAGATTGGGAGTTTGGCTGATAGGGTTGTGGTTGATGGTGGCGGTACGAAGCGTGGTCTCCAGCGGGTAATGTCGAGAGGTTATCTCGTTCCTAGTTCCAGTGATGTCGTGCCTGTTGTTGGTGTTAGTGGTGGTATAAAAGGAGTAAGACCATCTGTGCTTAAGCCTCCTCCCGCGAAACGGCCTCCTATTGATCACCAAGGATCATCTTGGGACTTCCTTATGCATTTGGGGCCGGAAGATGAAATTGTTAAGCGGCCAAGTTCGTCTTCTTCTTCTTCTTCTTCTTCTTCCGACAAGGCAGATGAAGTGGAAAAGCAGGAGAGGCTTCTCGCGGTTACAGCTGATGAGTCATGCTCATTCACTACAAACGAGGGTGGTGACTCCTCCAGCACAGTATCCAACACCTCGCCGGTTTATTCTTCTGGAACTATCATCACGTCTTGGCTGAAGGGTGACCTTCTGGGACGAGGATCATTTGGCTCCGTGTATGAAGGCATTTCTGGGTAAGTCCTACTGTTTAAGGTACAAGGGGAGCTTCTACTTTATGCATTTGGCTGATGAATAAACTTTTTTTGATGGATAGTGATGGGGACTTCTTTGCTGTCAAGGAAGTTTCACTTATTGATCAGGGAAGTCGGGCACAAGAGTGCATTCAACAACTAGAAAGGGTGAGAAATATATCATTTGTCACATTTTACCTGTCAAAGGTTGGTTGCTTATCCTCCTCGCTTCATTTATATAGGAGATTGCATTACTTAGTCAGCTTCAGCATCAGAATATAGTGAGATATCGTGGCACGGCCAAGGTATGTTCCCCGTTCTGGCTTTCCTCTTCACACTTGCAGCTCAATCAGTAACGCCTATTTGGTGTGTTGCAGGATGGGTCGAATTTGTACATCTTTCTTGAGCTTGTATCCCAAGGCTCTCTTCTCAAACTTTACCAAAAATACCCGCTTCGGGACTCTGTAGTGTCCACCTACACCAGACAGATCCTTGACGGCTTGAAATATCTCCACGGAGAAGGTTTCATCCACCGGTAAAGACTAGTAGAAATGTCATAGATTTCCCTGTATTTACTCTTTCCCTTACTTTTCTCTTCTGATTCGACAAAAGGGACATCAAATGTGCAAATATATTGGTTGACGCAAGTGGAGCTGTTAAGCTTGCAGACTTTGGATTGGCAAAGGTTCTTTTCCATTTTGTAGATATCTATAGGTTTTGCTCTAAAGTAGTTGCTTCTGTCGTTTATTTATTTTGTATTGTGTCATTTAGGTTTCAAAACTAAACGACATCAAGTCCAGCAAGGGGACTCCATTCTGGATGGCTCCAGAGGTATTGTTTTTGGAGATTATTACACATTTCCTTTCTACTCTTTTGATTATATGAATACAATAATAGACAAACATATTGCTCTCCAACATAATTATTGGATCTCGAACTATTGGTATAACTCGTGTAACGTTGGATTCATTTCACTTTCACAGTATTTAAGGCTATGCTTTTATGGTTGATTCTAAATGGAATGGAACAATTTTGTTCAGGTTATTAACCTCAAGCGTACTGACGGGTATGGAAGTTCAGCTGATATATGGAGCCTTGGGTGCACTGTGCTGGAATTGCTGACTCGGAAGATCCCCTACTGCGATCTTGAAAACCCCGTAAGTCGTCCAGCTTTGTTTAATATTCAGTCTAGTTGTTTATTTGACCTTTAATTTTTAGGTTATTGTTTATTTATTTATGGGGTTTTCCCAGTAAAATAAGAGTTGATGTCAGATTTTGTGCAAACATGCAGTATCAAGCCCTGTTTAGAATCGGAAAGGGTGAGCTTCCAGACATACCTGATACATTATCACTAGACGCCCGAGATTTTATAATTAAGTGTCTCCGAGTGAACCCAGAGGAGCGGCCAACTGCGGCTGAGCTACTGAACCACCCATTTGTAAAACGGCCCTTATCATTCTCAGGCTCGGGAATCAAGATCTTCACTTCTCCATAGACGAGGCTAACTTAGTAGAATGTCTACACTGGTGAAACTCTTGGTTTCTTTTGCACGAGAATATATGAGTCAGGAGTTGTAGATTCTAACGTTGATGTCCTAATGTATGTAAGCAGGCGTTAGCAGAAGATTTGTGAGAGATGGATAAGACCCTGTAGAAACTAAAAAATTGGGGAAACTTGAGCATGATTCTTCAACACAAGTCTGCGGTTCAGTTGGGCAGCAAGAGCTAAACTGCTTGGAAACATATTCTGGCTCATTCATTGGTTATTTGTTGTTTAAGTTGTGTTGGGCTTGATTCTAAAACTGAAGAGCCATATTCTTCTAGGAAAAGGATAAATTAGAGTGTAACTTTGGGGTTTTGAGTGTATAGGTTTTGTTAAGTTAGTGTATGTATCCCATATGTAATTTGATGTAATGTAATGTATAATCTGGGTTTGCTAGTTCTTTCTTGTGTTTGTATCTCTGCACATTTCTTTTACCGTTGGGTTCTTTTCTCTAACTATCGTATGACCCCCTTCACGTATGGTTTTTTTTTTTGTTTTTTTGTAGATTTTTGGTCGAAAACATATTTTATTGAAGTCTATTATTAAACTTAGATCCTACATTTTTGGCCTGTTGAATGAATGCGGTCAATAGACTTTTTTTATCAATGAAATTCTGACTCCAGACATTTTCGGAGACCAAAACAGATTTACAAGTCGATTATATCTTCAATCCCATTGGACTAACTATTTTTCTTCAAACCACTGTTTCCTACCCGCCGCCCTTTATATCCCTTCTTATTCTGAATTGGTTTAAGGAAGGGCACCCATCAAATATTCATGATCCGATCTGTTAATTATCCGAATCGTTTCAATCCGTACAAATAAACTTATTTAAAAATAATATAAATATGTTATATTACAAAAAATTATTTACTTTCTAAAATTCTAATAACTTATATAATAAATTTAATAAATAAAAATACTATAAATTTTACATAAAATATAGTATTTAAATATTATGTATAATTCTTTGAATATATATATATATATATGTATATAACAAATTTGTGTCGGATATTCGCTTCTAAAAGTATAAGTATTTGTGATTGCTTCGTTTTTTTACGAATATTACATATTAATTTTTGGTTTGCTTCGTAGAGTTACGGATAACAAGCGATTCGAATCAAAATCATTAGAAGTTCCATGAATTCAGAATAGCACCAAATAGCAAAACAAGCCAAAGATCATAAATGCCTAACAGTTACCCAATTTTGCTCACAAAACATAAGCCAAAGATCACTATGTTGGATGTACCGGAGATACTATAACATACTTCACTACCTTTTTCCATCACAAGAGATTGCAATACTTACTCAGCTTCAGCATCAGAATCATGAGCGGCATCGTGACTCAACCAATCAAGACCGATTTTGAAATTACGGGACCTTAAACAAAACCAAAAATGGAACCTAATATTTTATCATATCACTGAAAATAATATAATTAGAAGAAAAATAATCATCTACAAGATTATGCTTGTGATACATGTTGAAAGTAGAAGGAAGTACGATTTTCAAAAGAAAATAACACGTTTGTGAAAAAATGAAGATTCTCATTTAACAAGAGTTATTTACACTATAAGTCACTTTTACAATTCTTAATTACATGATAGAACACTTTCAACTACCAATACACTTTTGCTTCTTCTAATACAAACTCTCTACTCCCAACATCTTAAAACACATGACCAATCAAACTTACAAAATTAAAATCTAACTAATGTTTTTTAAACTATGAATCTCTCTTCACGCACAAATATTGTTTTCACCAAAACCGTAAAATCACATTTTTCCGCCAATACCAATAAATCGGATTTCCCACCAATATTGCAAAAGAGGTTTTTCATCAAAATCACAAAATCAGTCTTTCTAATAAAAGAAATAAAATTCTTTGTCAAAAAAAAATCACATTTTTTCTGCCAAAATCATTTTTTCCGCCAAAACCGTAAATTAGGTTTTCTCACTATAAACAAGAATGAGTTCCCCACCAAAAAAGCATTATTGGGGTTTCTCCCCAAGACTACCAAATCATGTTTCCCTCATAACTGCAAAATTAAGTTTTCTCATCAAAATTCAAAACAGTATAATCAAACTTACAAAATTAAAATCTAACTAATGTTTTTTAAACTATGAATCTCTCTTCACGCACATATATTGTTTTCACCAAAACCGCAAAATCACATTTTTCTGCCAATACCAATAAATCGGATTTCCCACCAATATTGCAAAAGAGGTTTTTCATCAAAATCACAAAATCAGTCTTTCTGATAAAAGAAATAAAATTCTTTGTCAAAAAAAAAATTACATTTCTCTGCCAAAATCTTTTTTTCTCGCCAAAACCGCAAATTAGGTTTTCTCACCATAAACAAGAATGAGTTTCCCACCAAAAAAGCATTATTGGGGGTTCTCCCCAAGATTACAAAATCATGTTTCACTCATAACTGCAAAATTAAGTTTTCTCATCAAAATTCAAAACAATATAATCATATTTTCCTGACATAATCCCAAAATCAAAATTTTATGGCAAAACTGCAAAACCACGTTTTTCCGCCAAAACACAATATCATTTTTCAGTCAAAACTGTAAATCAAATTTTCTCACTAAAAATAAAAATTTGAGTTTTTCCCACCAAACCTCATCATTGGGGTTTCTCGTCAAAACCGCAAAATTTTGTTTTGACATCAAAACCGCAAAATTAAATTTTCCCAGCAAAACCATAAAATCATATTTTTTTGGGTAAAATAGCAAAATCACATTTTCTCGTCAAAACAACAAAATCTTGTTTTCGTCAAAACATCAAAATCATGTTTTATCGTCAAAATGTAAAATTACATTTTACTCGCCAAACCCGTGAATAACATTTTTGTCAAAGCCGCAAAATCATTTTTTTCTTCAAACCCACAAAATCAAGTTTTCTAGTAAAAACCGCAAAATCACGTTTAGCCAAATCTGCAATCACTTTTTCTCATCAAAACCGTAAAGTTAATTTTCTCTCTACAAACAGCAAAATCACGTTATCTACTCAATTAATACTCTGATTCCAAAATTCTAATACACAAATCTCTCTAAGATCCCCTATACATTATTTGAAAAACAATTTTCAAATTTTTTTTATGTGTCATTTCTACATACATTTTCACTAAAAAAGACGACATGGCACACTAACAATTATAACATGGCTTATAGCTAATTGTGACATGGACAATCACATTTAATGTTGATTTATATTTTTAGTAATTTTTTTAGAATATAGTAATAACGAATATATCATAAGTAAATATATTTAAATATAACAATAAATAATATAATAATACCAATATAACAACATTTTAAGAATTTTGAAATATTGTTTAATACTACTTATAATTAAAAATAAATTTACTACTAAAAACTTCTCAAAAATTGTATGCAATTTGTTTTTAAATGTTTTTTAATTCTAATACAATTAGTTTCCTGTTGATATCTATAAATTTTAGAAATACTAATTAGTTTTACTTTTTGATAATTATACAATTCTCTATCAGATTTATACAAGTTGATTTAATATACATGATTATTATTTATCTACAAAAGTAACAGTAAAATTTGATAAAATTAATTTAAAGTATAAAATTATGAGAATATTTATACACATTAATTTATGCTACTTACAAGTTGATTCTGAAAATTTACATCATTAGCATAAATTTTACATATATATATACACATTAATTTATGCTACTTACAAGTTGATTTTTCTATCAAATTATACATGGTTTTGTATAAAATTATTATTTTATACAAGTTGATTTAATATACTTAACCAAAAGAAATATATCAGAGTCAGTATGAGTTTGTATTGTTGATGACAAAAAAAACAAAAGAAATAGATAAAAATCTATCTAAAACTATAAATTTAAATATATACATATCTATTAGTAAATGCAAGTTAAAAAAAATAAAATTTATTTTACTTAATTTTATGTATAATTAAATCAAAATATATATTAAAATATTAGAAATAAAATAATTAAATTTAAATATTTTATCTTAAATCACATAGTGCAGAAAAAAACCTAGTATATTCTGAAACCAAAAGAGATATATATACATGCACATAAAAGATAATGATTTGTTTTGGTTTATGTTTCTTTATATCGAGTTAGGTTTTGTAAGTTGTATGTTTATGTCTTTGATTCTGGAAAGATATTATATGGTTTAATATCAATTCAAATGTGTTAGAGTTTATAGGAGATAAAAAGATTTAAGAAGTTTGATAATATTTCAGGAGGTTATAATGTACTCATGTACACCGAACCATTACAAATTATCATGTTTGTCAAAATAAGGGATGTCCACATGTGGACAATTATCTTTTGTCAACTTTTCCATACAAAATGAATTTAATCTTGTGTACATTTTAAAAAATGTTGTTTATACATTGATGTAATAAATACTATTTAACACCAGCGTGACTTGCATATATGTGTAGACATAAGAGGTTCTAGGTTTGAGAAGAATGGTTTCAAGTGTACATGATAAAAGATGTACATATGAATTTTACAAACAATGTACTTGTCAATAGCAAATTTATGTTTGACCGTCAAACCGCAAAGTCATGTCTTTTTTGCTAAAAACGAAAATCATAATTTTTTCATCAAGCCGCAAAATTACGTTTTCCACCAAAATCACATAATTATATTTTTCCGCCTAAACCATAAGTTCACATTTTTCCACCAAGACTTCAAAATCGCGTTTTCCCGTCAAAACCAAAAAAAATCATGTTTTCCTTCAAATCAACGAAATCACGTTTTCCAAACAAAACGAAAAATTATGTTTTCGTGCCAAAATTGCAAAATCACATTTTCAGTGAAACCGCAAAATCAGTTTTTTTATCAAAACAACAAAATTATGTTTTTTCACAAAAACCGAAAAATTACGTTTTCCATTGTCATATTTTCGCGAAAAACTACAAAACTACGTTTTCTCTGAAAAATCGCAATATTGAACCTTTTTGTCAAAACAATTCGAGGAAATCGTGATATTACGGTTTCGTAGAAAATGTGATTTTGCGGTGTTGACGGTAAAAAAGTTATATTGCAGTTTTGGCGGGGAAAAACAGTTTTTTCATGTTGTTTGGAAAATATGATTTTGTTCTTTTGACAAAAAAAAATGATTTCATGATTTCGATGGAAAACATGATTTTGGCGAAAAGCATGAATTTGCAGTTTAGACGGAAAATCTTATTTTATAGTTTTGGCAGAAAATTTTCATTTTGCGATTTTGACTAAAAACCTGATTTTGCGATGTTGATGAGTGTTTCGGCTAATGCTAATGGCCAAGGTATGGATCAACAATATGTCCTCTCGAACAACAAAATGTTCAAGCATCTCTGCATTCCATTCCTTTGGGTTATCTATAATAAAATCACTGATTGTCATTCTCGGATGGACTATCAGGACATTAGGACGAGCAGACTTCCCTGGTGTACTCGTAATCCAAGGATTCTCCCATGCCTTAACCTTATAGTGCTAGTGAATCTTCTGCATAATCACCAACGATTATAACTATCTTGCAGCAGAAAAAAACTAGTCCATACGTAAAATGGAATAATGTAGTACTTACTTGAAACAGAGAATTAAGTATATAATATTTCCACGAAGAATCCGAACTAGTAGAGTCTTAAAATTACACTAATCGCCATAGTTGTTTTGTTATCAGTGTCAAATTAAACTTATGGATTATACGAAACCCAATATCTCTCTCATCTTTTGGTAATCAAAGTTTATCCCATTTATTCCAATAATACGATATTGTTTGGTAAACATGATTTGTTTTCGTTATTTTGTATTAAAAAAATAAAATATAACCTGCGTTAAATACGAGTTGTATCCTATAGGTCTGGGACGGATCGGGTATTCGGATAATTTTAAGATATTTGGATCCGGATTCTTATCCGGCGGATCCATAATTTTACTATCCTTATCCGGATCCGAGATTCTCGGATATCCTTCTAAAAATTGTAATATCCGGCGGATATTCGGATCCGGATATGGATCCTTAAAATAAATAAAAAATAATATTAATATATATAAAATATTAACAATAATTTAAAAATAAAAATATATATAATGTTTTAATTATTTATATGTATAGTATTACAAAATTTACATAATATTTATATATACTATTATAAAAATGAAAATATATTAAATAAAATTAGTTTTATATATAGATATTACTATTTTTGAAATAATTTTTAATAAAACTTACGGATCCGGATATCCGGACTGAAAAATCAAGATATCCCGATCCAACATTTTACTATCCGGATCCGGATTCGGCATCTCCGGATATTCAGATTTTCGGATCGGATTTCGGATCGAATCCGGATCTCGGATAAAAGTCTGAGCCCTAGTATCCTACTATTATACTTCTCAATAGAATAGTGTACCATCATAAGTATTGGGCCTACCGGACCTAAGGAATTAGGAATGGGCCTACAGAGAACTAATCCCAAAAAGTTCGGCCTTATAAACAAACAACTGAAATCTCTGGGAGTCAGATTGGAAAACAATATCCAACGTTGAGACCGCCGCCTAGGGCGTCTCCTCCGCAATCCCAGTAAACGAAACAACCCTTCTTCCGCCGGAATCTGTCGTTCCCGATTGTCTGGGGTATGCTCTCGATCTCTAGGCTATTTGATCTCTTATGCTTTCTTTTGAATCCGAAACGGTTACTCTTTCGCTCGATCTTTGCTCTGAGTTTTAGGGTATTCATACTTTTATCGGAGCTTTGACTTTCTGTGTTTCATATAACTGTGATACTTGTTTTGCATTCTGAGCCCAGTGCTGTCGGTGAGAACCTCGAAAGTTGTGGTTTTTCTCCCGCCGATAAAGCTCTGCTGGCATTATCAGATGGGCTGGGTTTTTGGTAGGATGGTTTGTAGGAAAAGGTAAGGATACTTCACTTATCAAAATAATCATATAGAACTATGAGGTTGTAGGATAGTCTCTCTCCTTTGATCTCTGGATTAAAAGCATTCTTGAAACATAACAATTCTTGCCTTGTTTTGGTATTTGATCATCATATTCTGAGGTTGTAAAAAGGTAGTTTTGATCATCAAAGATATGTTCAACCTCTTAGATTGTGTTTTTTCCTTTTAGTATTGTTGGTAGCTTTGAATGATTTGAGAAACAAACTGTACTCTTGTAACTTTGTATAGAATTGTTGATTGCTTTGCTTTGGAATAGTTTTGTGAAATGTATTAATAATATCTTATGTTGCTGATTTGTTCGGCAGATGGGGAGAGTTAATGCAGATGGTCTCCACTATCGATCTGGGGAAAGACCACACGCTCTGAAGAATATTAAAAAGGCTATAAGCAAAGAAAACCAGGAAAAGGCACTGAAAGGAAAAGCCTGGAAGGGCGTAACATGCCCTGTCTGTCTTGAGATCCCTCACCACTCGGTTGTCCTCCTCTGCTCATCTTACCACAAAGGTTGCCGTCCTTACATGTGTGCCACTGGAAGCCGGTTCTCAAACTGTCTAGAGCAGTACAAAAAAGCCTATGCCAAGGATGAGAAGAGCGGTAAGCCTGCAGAGCTGCTGTGCCCGCTTTGTCGGGGCCAGGTGAAAGGTTGGACTGTGGTGAAAGATGCGCGGAAGTATCTGAATTCGAAGAAAAGGGCATGCATGAAAGACAGTTGTTTGTTTTCCGGAAGCTATAGACAGCTCAAGAAACATGTTAAGGAGGTTCACCCGAGAGCTAAACCAAGAGCCATTGATCCTGTGATGGAGGAGAAATGGAAGAAGCTTGAAGTTGAGAGGGAGAGGAGTGATGTAATTAGCACACTGATGTCGTCAACACCCGGAGCTATGGTTTTTGGAGACTATGTTATTGAGCCTTACAATGATGATTATGATGATGATGACCTTGACTCGGATGATTCTCTGGAAGATGGGTTCTTGGATCTGGGATCGCTAGGAGCATTTGGCATAAGCCGGCGTTCTGCTACAGCCATCACGAGTAGGGGACTTCGCAATCACTGGATGAGCAACCCCCGACACCGAAGCAGAGGTGGGAACAGAAGGCGGTAAAATGCAAGATTGATGATTTGATGTTTGAAAGGTATGACCAAAAATAAAAGCTTTGAGCTTTATGAAGCTTTGAAGGGAAGCTTTGAAGTGGGGAACATAACAAAGGGTTGGCGTTTATTGTTAGCAGTTTTGGGTTCCAGGTTTGAAGACTGAGTTGTGTTGTTTGTTCCCTCGACCTTTGATTTTAAAGAAACGTTTCATACTTTCATATGCTTGCTTTCATTTGAAAATATCCTAGTTGTTTGCGTCTTTAGCACTTTCATTTTCTTAACTATCAGATTTAAAAATATATGTATTTTGGGCAGAACACATTTAAACCAACAAAATAGAAAACGATTACAAATTTGATTAGCAAACTCAATATCAGACATTAAGACTTCCGATGAGCTCTCTTACCAAGATATTAAGATATTTGAGATAATTTGTATGTAAATGACAAATTCCCTGTTTTTTATATGTGTTATCGGCTAATTTGGAAATTTACGGGAAAATGCATTTACCGCTACAGAGCATACGGGTTTAAGTCGTGCCCCTAATCAAACGATTAGGTTACCACAGTTTGATTATAAAAACCATAGCTCGACCAAAACCTCACCAAATTGCCCACACCAGCCACTTATGAGCTACTAGCTACGTATGTTCAGTCCAGAGTACATATGTCAACAACTAGATGGAATTTTGCCATGAAACCACTTGCCAGAAACAGCAAACTCATCAATGCAACCACAGGAAGTAGAAATACCAGAAAGGATTCATGGACGAAGAAAATATAGATTTTACAAGTTGAACCATTTTTTCAGCACCCAATGGACCATGCCTTTTACATTTCAGTCCACGCAAATCCGTCCATGAGTGGCTTCAACCAAAGACACTTGTCTCATCCAGGAGAGCCTCTTAAGAATCCAAAAAACGAGGAACCAAACCCAGAGCCTGATCAAACAAGAAGATCCATTTGATTTACTAAAGTAGGACAAGCCGACATCATTTACAGAAAGTCTACAAACTCTTCAAAAGTTTATTGGACCGAAACTTATTTATGAAAGCGAGGAGAGTCTGAATATCATGTAGAAGCCATCCTAAATGTCGTAACATGTGCCAGCATCTAGTGGATTAAGAGAATCCTCTTATATGGGGCCAACATATATTAGTATCTAACAGCTTCTTCCTAAACTAATTGTGCATGATATCAGTATATATCAAGCCATCAAGAAGATTCCCAGGAAGCTTATATATCCCTTAAAACAGGTTCAAGAAGACTAAAGTTTTTCTTTTTTGGCCAAGCAAATCACTTCCAGCGCCAGCGGTCATATTCCATGCAAGATCATCTCTTCGGAAGACTCTTCCTTTTGAGTAGTGTACTCCTCATTGGTTCCTAAATATGTTTAACATTTTCTTGGAAAAGACAAGTGTATTAATATTGTCATGGATTTAATAATAACATGTTGGTCCAAAGTAAAACTTACAATAGGTTTTGACAACCTAAAGCTCTGATAGTGTGAATAAACGCGAATCAACTCAAGGAAATCAAAGAAATTTAAGAGCAAAAATGATTGAGGCAAATATTTTTGTTTAGGATTTGTATATTGATTATGTGAATGAATAATTTACAATTCTTTAGACATGTATATATAGCAGCCTCATAATCCATTTTTCCTTTCCCTTTACAAAAACATATTTATCATAGAAAAAATAATTATCCAACGAATACAGATTTTTTTTACTGGTGTACAAAGATTTAATATACTTTTAGAATTAACAAAGTGTTGATTAAATTTCCTTTTCTTCCTTCTCTTGTGTGGGCTTAGATTTGTTTATGGTTGCTGGGCTGGGGTAGTTGATCTGACACCGCTGGTAACATTTTGATTAGTATCTATCTTTGGAACGCAACACTCATATTGAGAGAAAGGCAGTTTCACATCTTAATCTGAAATGGATGGGGACAGGAAAGGTTCCTTTTTGCGAACAACTCTTGGAGATGGAAATCTTGGTACATTAATTTTATGAGAATCTATATATTCGGTACTGTGTTACAAGAGCTACAGATCGTTTGAAGAATGTTATACTTTATACTTAGTTATGATATTATGAGCTGTAAGATAAGCTGACAAGATCATGCATGAACTACCCAACCATGGATCCATCTTCCTTAATAAGACCAGGATCAGGGACAAAGAGATGAAATGAAATAAAGATGCTTCCTGCAACAATTTTGAGTATTTAATACATCAAATTTCTAGTGCTTCACAGGGCGGTGTTCTGCTGACCTGACTCATGCTATACCTAACATACATAATAAAGGAAACTAGAACTTGCTTTTTGTTGATGGGCATTTTCAACATGTTTTGCTTGTGCTAGTTCCTCCAGCAGCTGTGTTAACCTGTTTCGAGAGATAAGCTTCATAGATTTCAACGATAAGACGAGGCTCCTTTTCCACAAGCTCCATGTATTCCTCTCTTTTGGTAACATTCTCCATGTTTTCAATGATCTGTAACAATGCAGCATCACGCACGTGTTTTGCGTTGTGCTGGTGGGCAAAGGCATAGGTCATGAGAGAGTTGTCCGGATTGAGTTTGGTTACCAAAAACTTCTCGCAGTAACTCTTGAGATGTTTGACTTGGTATTTCTCTGACATGACCAAAAGATCACATGCCATTTGCTCATCAAGACATGCTTCAGCTGTGTAGAGATAATAGACGAACGTTCGAAGAGTGTCATAAGATATGTCGCTTATCTTGATTGTGCCGCTACGGCTCTCTTCCATCTCGTTCTCAAGCATTGCTCTGAAGACTGGGGAACGACTCACCTGGCAGCAATATTCAACTTTTTTTTAGTGCACATATGAAAAACCATTAGACAATAAAACCAAGATTCCAGTTTCTTTTGTCATGTTTTCGTGGAAAGATGGAGAATGCTATTCTTAAAACATAGTTCCTGCAATAGCAAAAGACTACTAACTTAACACTGTATCATATGATTGCAACTTCTACTTCTTCCTCATGGTTAAGAGTTGAATAAATTCATATCTGAACTTCAAACAGAGAAAAAAACAAAAAAGACAATTCTGGAAATTTTCAAATGATTATGAACTAACTATTCCATTTTTTTTTTCAGCAAGTGCCACAGGCTTCATCTAAAGTTGACTAATATGCATATGTTTTGTCCAGTGTACGTATATACTCACTGTTTCAATTGGTTAAAGAACTATCAAACACAGATAAAACTGGAACATTGGGAAAAGACAAACAATTGAAGGAAAGGGAAGAGAATGGTCTTTGTTAAAACATACACTACTGAACACAATTAACTTCTATTTCATCCTAATATGCATAAACTGAACATTTGGTATAAAAACAACAATCAAATTCATCGTAGAAAACCTAATTGCCCCCAAAAATTAGGTTGAGAGAACAAACCAGAAGGGCTTTATGAGCGGGAACAGGAGGTGAGCTGGCGGAGTCTTCGGAGGCGATGAGAACAACATCAGTGAAGGACCTTGAAGAGCTGTTACCGTGGTCGAGAGAAGATGATAAGCGAAGGAAAGTAACTTTGGCCTTAAGGTCTTCGATCTCGCGTTTGAGCTCTTCCTCTGTCTCGCCGGCCTCTACGTAGCATTCCTTGCAGGTGCCTGCGTCGCGAGGGAGGTACTCTTCCCGGCACGATATGCAGCGCATCGACGTGTCCGAATCGGATTCGGATCCGCTCTCGCTGCTCTCGGATTGGATGACGCATCGGTGGTCGGTTCTCCTCATCTTACACGACGGCGATTTTGCTCTCTCTTCGGATTTTTGTTCCTGTCTTTCTGAGTTAGAAAACCATTCAATTATACGAAAACCACTTATCGAGTTTCTTAACATATTTTTAGTATTAAATAAACATTAAATTATTTGACCAAAAAAATAAAAATAATTAAACATTAAATTAAAAAGGTTATATTCGAAATCATTCAAAAAATATATCTCTCTTTTCCCTATTTTCCATTTTTTTTATTTATAAAAAAAAAAATTTAAATTGCTCGAATACAAATACGCTTATTAGTCATTCTTGGTAAATAAATTATTACAAAATAAATAAACAATATAATGTTTTATCATAAAATAGTTTCTAAATATTTGAATGACCAAAATAAATTTCTTTACAAATATTTATAAATTTATGGTTAACTAACATATATTTAAAGTTTAGATTTGAGCAGAGGCGGATGCAGAAGTAGATTTAATAGGGAGCGCAACAATTTCATTGTATTTTTTCTTTCACCTGGGGACAATTATATATACTTACGGCATTTTATTAGGAAAATTTAAAAATTAGCTGGGGGCACGTGCCCCCATACGCGATGCATTCTGTCTGACCTTGGATTTGAGCGGAGATGTTTTGAAGAGTTGTTTATAAGAATGGATCACGTTAAAATTGTTATTGTGTGATTGGGTTACCACAAATATGAATTTGCAAATTGCACACTTTCTAGGTGAGAGAAACATTTGAAAACAATTCTACCTTTTTAACCTACAAACTCGAAGTCTTTTGTCTCGATAACTTACATTGACGAATAGCTGACGACCTAGAATCCGAAACTTGGTCACACATGCGAGAATAATGACCCAAAGATTCGAGGACTTAGATTTAGACCTAAAAAGCTGAGGACTCATACGCGGAAAGTTACGTGGGAGAGTTGAATTTTAAGATTTAAAATTTAAAATATAAAATTAAAAAGAATATAAAATTTAAAATAATAATTATAACAATATTTTTGAAAAAGAATTTTTATTCATAAATTTATGGTTAACTAACATATATTTTAAAAAAAAAAATTATTCACACACGATGAATTCAGGTACTAAATGGAACTCGGACCAAAAACGGATGGAACACGTATGTTTTATTTTTTAAACAGTATGTTTTTCTATTTAAAGAGCACTTTAAAATATTTTAAAATTGATGTGCTAGTTAATATTAAAGCTCAAAACTATTATATTATTTAATCAAAAACTATAATTACTTTTAAATAATCTAAATCAGTATTAATTTTGAAGTTCAAAATAATATATATGTAAAGTAATTTTATATTATATTTTAAATTAAAAATTATATTAATTCCATTTATAAATCATTTTATACAAAAGTATTTCTATTTATGAAAACAAATAGTAATATAAAATTTATATAATTTTTTTAAAAGTTGTACAATATTTTGGAGTGCTTTTTATCCAACCATTCAAACATATGTTTGAGACCACTATATATGTTTGATCCACACTTGTACCACTAGATATGTTTGATCTGCTCGATCCGATCAAACCGCTTGATCTTCAGAGCTTAATACGCCTTTCTCATTGGGAGCCTCGGTCTTTCAAGATAACTTTAATCAGAAAATCTGATAGCTGTAACAATAGAATGATGCTGGAAAGAAGGGATTGGCTAATGTAACAATAACATAGAAAATAGCAATGATAGAGCAAGCGTTTTACCATGCGACATGATGTGTTTTTTTCTCCCACCAGTGGGTTAGGACAGAAGAATAAAACGAAAGTGTATTGCATTGTTCACAAGGTAAGTGAGCATGACATGATCAAGTTGTTGGAAACTAAGGTGTATGTTTCATTAAAAGTATCAATTGAATCTGAATTTGGAGAAAAATCTATTGGGAGGGAATATCGACAGATTTTTGATGAATTATGGCAGATGCTTTTCAAAAGAATTATCCCGTAAAAAGTAACGATCGATAATTCGTTGGGAGATTTTTCGTAGGTAATAAGTTCTGATGAAATATGTTTCTTCGGTAAAAAAAATTGACGAATTTGTTTCCTCTAGAATTTATCTTCATGAACATGCATGTCAAAACATGATTTTATCGTTGGTAATTCGTTAGTAATCAATCACTCCGTCAGTAATTATAGTTAAAATATTTTTTGATAAATTTATTACTCTCACTTTTTCAAAATGATATATGTTTTAGATTTTTCACACATATTAATAAAATATAATAATTTTATTTATAAATGCATACCTTTTGTAATCATATATTTATTATAATTTTAAACCAATAATAATTTAATAAATGCAATTTTGTTTTGAAATTTACAACTAATCATCAGTAGTTGATAAAAATGCATTAAAATATAAAAACCATATCATTTTCAAAAACAAAATCCAAAAATGTATTTTTATGAAACGGAAGGAGTACAAAAATTATTTATTATAAAAATATTTTATTATTAAATAATTAAAAATTAAAAATTGCATTAATAACTAAAAATTCAAATTAAAAACAAAATTTAAATACATAAAAGGTTTTAGAAAATAAAAAATAAAATTTAAAGTTATAAAATGTAAGAAAACTAATATTCGTTAAGAACATATGCCAAGACGATACATCCATATATATTGAACATCACAACCAAGTGTCTCTTCTCTCAGGAGATGAATAGAAAGATATTCCGTAAAATTAAAATTGATGGAGGAAATATATTTTTGAGGCTGCAAAGGATTACAGGTATGTTATACTTTAAAGAGGAATTTGTTTTTTTAGGCCAAAAAATGGTAGCTATGTCCCATTAGACTAATCTTATATACTTTATGTCTCATTAGACTAATTATTTTCAAAATATCAATAATACCCTTAATTTCAATTATAAATTCGAAATTACAATTAACAAAACAATTGTTAAATATTAAAATATAATAAATAATTAAAATAAAAGAAAATATTAAAAATCCTCAAATAAAAAAACTAAATCTATACTTTATGTCCCACGATTTGTTTTCTTCTGAAAAATCGATTTTTTCATTTATGGAAACTGAATATTTTCAAATATTTTCTTCCCATATTTTTCGGAACTGATTATTCTTATTTGTAGAATATAGTAAATCTGTAGAACTCGGTTTCTACAGGTTTTGAAATTTATAGTAATGTGTAGGTTTTGATTTCTACATGTTTTAGATTTACAGTAAATTTGTAGAACTCGTTTTATACAGGTTTTTAGATTTATTGTAATGTGTAGATTTTGATTTCTACATGTTTTAGATTTATAGTAGCCTGTAGATTTCGATTTCTTCAGATTTTAGAGCGATAGGTTAAGCGCGGAATGTGTATTATAAATATTTTTTATAGTACTATTATTTTTGTAGATCACATATTCTAATCATAGTAGATTCAGTGAAAAAATGAATTTTATTTTCTACTTCATAGAATGCATTCTACTTTATGTAGAACATAATATAAAATTATGATTTAAACAGTTTTTGAACTGGTAAAAAATACTACTAAGTTCATATAGGTATTTCATCATTAGTTAATATTTTTCCACTTTTTTTTGTTTGTAAAATTATTTATTTTAATTTATTTTCAAAATACTAAAGGGCATTAGAGATAAAAAAAATGATACAAAATAGAAATTAGTATAATGAGATATAGTTACTATTTTTTGGCCTAAAAACAATTTTCCCTACTTTAAATTGCAAACTATATTTTGATATGAGCTTTCAAAGCGTGAGATGATTTCTTATTACATATTTATTATTATAACATACGTGTTTCTAATTAAAAATTATATCATGTGTGTGTTTTCTGATTTTGTTTAGCATTTGCTTTTATATGTTCATGTTCATTTTTATCTATACAAAATGTTATTTTATGAAAATAATTATTTTGTTGTGGTAAACTTCAATAAGAAATTAAATTATAAATTATGTGCAATATAATTTAATTTTAGAATGACTTGTCATATTGAAATTAAAAATGACTTGTAATATAACAGAAATTAATAATATCTAGCAATATAATGTAAAACCATATTGTAAATGTATGTTTATGTTTATTAATTGTAAATGTGATTTTTTAAATATAATATCAGTTGCAATGTTTTATATTTTTGATAACCTCAAAATTTTAATATTGAAATGATTAATTTAAAGCCCATATACTTAAAAGGTTTAGTTTGAAAAAAAAAAGTGAATGGTTTTGTTGTCGATAGGAGTATCCTCTATATTTCTAATAACCATGAGGTAGGGTGAGGGTTTTTGATTTATGCCGTGAAGAAATATGCAAATCGTAGCTAACCAAATCTAAAATATGGCATATGCCTAATTTTATTGTTGCTTTTAAATTAATGATGAGGTTTAATTCGTTAACGTATTTTAAGTCAATAATATGTATATATATATTGTTTAATATTTTATTATTGAATTATTTTTCTTGGTGAATATGGCATATGCCTAATTTTATGGTTGCATTTAATAATGAGATTAAATTCAGTTACTATATTTTAGGAGAATCGTATAATGCTTATTTCTAAAGCTTATATATATAACTTTTAAGATTTTAGTATTGAATAATTTTGCTTAGTGAAGAGTGAATAAGTTTTAAAAATCTAGAATATTCTATATGTAGCATAATAATGATCAAAATGATTTTAAAAATATTAAGTAGATAATATCAGGCAATATAATTAGATTATCGTAAGTTATATTAAATTATATTTTTGTAGGAACGTAATATATATATTTAACCGTAAGTTAAAGTTCATATTGTTAATTTTCATATAGCACTAATTTAAAATCTCCACGAATTGATATATGTTTTTTAAATCATATTATTTGTATGTTTCATATAACCACCCTCTCCTTATTTTTTTTTTTGGAAATTAATTGGTATAAGCCTAAGATCAAACTTAGGGTTTGTATGAATGTCAGGGTTTAGGTTCTGTGTAGTTCATGGTTATATTTTAGTGATTTAGGGTATAATAATGTGGTGCATGAGATGTCTTTTGATCGTCCTAAGGAGTTGCCTAAATTTCTAGTTAATTAACAAAGGCGATGTTAGTTGTTCATTCAAAAATAAATAAAAGAAGGGGGCAGGGGGCAATGTTAGTTGTCAACAATTACGCTATGTACAACATACGGTACACATAAACTTATTGTAGGGCATAAACATCACAGGTATATATGTATTTTTAATCACCCATATATAACGAATATGAGGAATTATCAATTGCGCCAGTGTTGGCGGAAGAGGGTACAAAAGTGTCAAAGGTGCTATTTCTAAGACCTTTCGTTCAGTTCTCAAAAAACTTTTTCTTCTCTCTCCGAGAATTTATTTAGCTTTGTATTAGAAAAAACAACACTCGTGCTGTCATGATTGCTTGGCTAGAATAATATTATCAGCTCTCTTCAGCCTTCAAAAGACACTATTCTTAGTGTAAAAATAAACATACTTTATAGGCCATACATGCACGAAACTTTAAAACTAGAACAAAGAAATGAAAAACGGTCTCTCTTGTCGGCCAATTGACATCATCTTTCCTAGACCAAACACCTAGGCAGTTTCTTCATGATACCGCTCGTCTGTCTTCTCTTATACATATATCATCTTTCCTTCTCTCTCTCTCTAATCACTTGATCATTTTTATTCACATTCACACGTACGGTTAAGATGGCGTCGTTTGTTTTGTGCAGACAAAAGTGCATGTTTTTGGCTCTTGTCTCAGTTCTTCTACTTGTCTCAGATGCTTCAAGATTCCCTCAAGTCCACTGGGAACAAATGCTCCCAAAGAAGCTTCCACTTCCCTCTTCTTCTCCTTCCAAAGGCACCAATTCTATCAGCAAATCATCTTCGACTTCTTCCCGAAATACTAATTCCATACAGAGCTCTTTTTCATCGGATGGAAAAGTTTGACGTAAATCGGGAGATTATCGCTTAGAAGATTTATAACCAAAAGGAGAAACATGAAGAGCAAAGGACGGCATTAGCAGCTCCATTAGAGATTGTTGTCAAGGAGAGAAAATGAGAAAGAAAAGTCTGTTCATTGATCATATAATTTTTGGGTTCAAATCCTACCAGTAGGCTAATGGGACCACTTTACCTTGCTCTGGTCACACTTTCCCAATGCGATTATGGATCTAAGACCAGTAACTTTTCAGTTACCAAGTAAATGATTTTGTTAATTTCATAGCAGAAACAATGCGTAAAATCATTGTGTAATATTTCAAGACTTATAGCTGTATATCATCTTCATTGTCCTAAATATTTCCTCCCTTGTAATATATTTTGTAGATATTTTATAATGCTAAAGAATTGTCCAATTTTAATCGTCTTTATTATTGTGTAACAAAAACAAAAAATAATCGTCTTTGATATTTAAGGGGTTTTTTGCCAAAGCCAAACCCAACCCAACCCAAATATTGATTCTAACCATAAAAGTATATCTTTTAAACAAAAAAAAAACCCATAAAAGTATATCTCAGATTTAATCAAATGCAAAACCAACCTAAATGAGTAGTAAAAGTAGTATATATCTCTTATGACCAAACAAAAAATTAAGAAGTTATTTTACAATTCTGTCATTCGTAAGTCTACACATAAAAATAAAAGTCTACATATCTTTAGACGTCAACACAAGTCTACATCATAATTTGATCTTATAAATTAATTTTTTTAAAAAAAATTGTGAAACTTAAATCAATCATTAATATAACGGTTAATATGAAATTTAGAAATGAAAATTTTATATAATTGAACAATTTAAAAGAATACATATTGATTTGGTACATGTGTTAGACAATGTTTATGGTTTAGAACAAAAGGTTGTAGCATGTTATGTGTTTTAAGGTTAGATCTTAGGGTTAGATTTTAGATTGATATTTTCTTTTTGTTTTATTGATTAAAATTTGCATATTAGTGTTGACTAGTTTATATTTTGTATATGTGGATATTTGATACAATAATTGAGATTTTTTTTATTATCAAGCAAACATTTAGGGTTTGAGTTTTGTAGTTTAGGATTTCGTAGACTTACAATTTAGTCTACTGGAATTAGTGTTTAAAAAAATATTAGTTTTTAAAAAATTTAAAATATGAAATTATATATTATAAATATTAAAAAATAAAGAAAAAAAATTATTAATTCAGATATAAATTGCTAAAACAATAAAGGAAGTAGGAAAATAAAAACATGTGTAGACTAATAAAGAAGTCTACTCTCAACGAATTTAACCTAACTGGACGTAACTAACAAAATTGTAACCTAATCAAATTTAAACCAACCTTACCGGTGCAGACTGACAAAGAAGTATACTTCCACCGAATTTAACATAACCGGATTCAACAAAGTTATTTTTAACCAAATTTAATTTTAGTAGACTTCAAAAGAAGTTTACAGTGTCGTAAATTTTAACCTAGTTATAACTTTTGTCTTCCTATATAAATGAAATTTACACAATCTCTCTAAAATGGCTGCACAAGTTTCTAAACTTCTCTCACTTCTCTCTAAAACTCTTTCTCTTCTCTCTAAAACTCTCTTATTTCTCTCTTTTTATCTCTATAACTCTTTCATGTCTTTCTCACAATATTATCTTATTAGTTTAGGTATTATGATTCATGGTTTTCATCTTCTCCTTTAAAAATGTAAGTTTTATATCTATAGATTTTAAATGTGTGTTTTTATGCTATGTCTTTCTCACAATATTATCTTATTTTTGTAGGTATTATCCTTCATAGTTTTCATCTTCTCTAAAAGTGTAAGTTTTAGATCTATAGATTTTAAATTTGTATTTTTATGTTATGTCATTCTCACAATATTATCTTGTTTTTATAGGTACGATCATCAGTGTCGTGCCTAGCCTTTGTGGGGCTTAAGGCAAATTTAAAAATTGGGGCCTTAATTTAAATAAAATTTATCATGTAAAATATGATTTATATAAACTATATTCAAAATAATGAAAAAATCTTTTTAATATTTTTCATGTCTAAAATATATGATTTAAATGTGAAGTAAACAAAAATTAGTATGTAAACATAAATATAATTATTTGACATGAATTTTGTTTATTAAGATTGTTTACATGTTTTTATAATAACCTTAAAAAGTTCATATCAGTGTTGGTTAAAATATATAAATTATAGCTATAAAGACCAAAGATACAGATTCATTCAACACCGCAAAATATATAATACCAATAAATTTTGAAAGATTTTGTGAAATATACGTATAAAACAAGTATAGAAACCAATAAATGAATAAATATTTAAAATCTGTAACATAATCAAAATAGTAAACGTGTAACATAATTAAATTTGTAGGAACTATTGGCAAGAGTAAAGTCGTAGAACATATATAATTTTTTCAAACGTTATGCCAGTAATACAAAATGCTTAATAATACTTGAAACCGCAACCACCCGCATCCGCAAACTCCCACATCCGCAACCGCTGCGTTTGAACAAGTCGGGCTCATAGTAACTTGCATTTTCTAGATGACTTCTTAGTTATTCTCCTTAGAAACATATGATTTTAACAATACCTTATTTAGATTTTGATCTGCGATTTTATTTTACATAAGATATTACTTTATGAAATATTTTAAAGTGCGAAAATATCTTTTAACAAAATTCAATTAGTGTATTTCAAAAATAAACAATTAAATTATTTTATATTTATATTAATTATGAAAAGTAGATAAGATATTACTTAATTTTATTTTTAATTATTTCAGTCATTTTTTGTTATGAATTTTTAATAAATCTCTATAATTTATTTGATTAATTGTGTGATATATTTTTTTGATGAATTTCTAATTATAAAATATATTTGATGTCAATTTTGACTCTAACATTTTATTTATATACAGTATTTAATTTAGTATGAAAGTTTATTAAGTTTAAATGATTGTAGGTTTATATTTTTGAAAAGATAAATAAAATATTTTATTCACTTAATTTTCATATTAAATGAAATTATTTCCTAGTATCTAAACCTTAAAATATATATATAAATATTTGAGTCTTTTAATCAATAATTTTATTTATAAAATAATTTTAAAATGATTAATAAATATTTTGCTTTATTAAAAATGTGACCTAATATTTATATTGTTTGGACGCAAGATTAATTATTATTTTATTTGAAAACATAGTAGTATAATATTGTTTTCATAATTACATTAATATAGTTTTAGTGCTTTCATCAATCATTAATGACATAGTAAAGGTTGGGTTTAACATAATGTTTCTATTTTAATAAGATAAATGAGTCTTAACATTTTCAATCGTTTAGATGTTAAAAAAATTCTACAACTACTTATAATAAATATGATTATTGTATTTTATTTTGAATATGGCCCCAAAATCTAACGTCCGACTTTGGCCATGTTTTGGCCTTCTTAGAAAAACTATAACAACACACTTCTGTAGTGTTTTTCTATTTTATAACAAAAGGATTGACAGAGATTTTTTTGCAAAGGAGTTAATTTTAAAGTATTAAAAAACTTGTATTTTTTTTTTTTTTAAATACTTGTAGTTGTTGAAAGTTTGAATGCATAAACTGTATTTTGACAAAGTGTTGGCTGTTCTTTGACCTCTTGAAATGATTATGGCTTATGTTTAGTAACCGTCATATTCACTGAGCCCCAAAAAGTCTTTGGCGGCATCTTTTTTTGCACTTCATGGCTTCCCCGGTGACTGGTACTCCTCGCCATCACCGGGGAGGTTCTCTCCTGTTATTCCCTTTCTTCTCTCTCTCCTTTGCCTTTGTTTTTGGATTTTATACAAGACAATTTCTACTCTGTTGGGATCTCATGGCGACTGTTGTGATCTTTCAGATCTACTGTTTGTGGTGGTTTGTTAATGGATTCTGGTTGTACTATGATGGATCGAGTTGGTGGGGTTTGGTTTGGCATGTTCGTGGTGTGGAGTGCATCAGAGGCGCGAAGAGAGCATTCACATTGGTGGCTCTGCTACCTGAGAAGTGGTGCTTCTTTTAGCATGTTCGAGGTGTGGAGTCTCACCGGAAGCTCATGGAGAGTCCATTCGTAGTCCAATGGCGTATCTTATTTGGATATTGATATAGTTCTACATCGACTGCTATCTATTGCAACCGAGCTAGTTTGGTTTACTCTTCATCGATTTTGGGTTTCAGTCCTTAGTCCTTTAAGATGTTTATTTTGTTTTGGCTACCGTCTTTTCCCTTCGAGTTTGGTAGTCATGATTGGTTTTGTTCTTGAATTTTAATTCTTGCTTGCGTTTGGAAAACCAGGCTTAGATTATAGTGGTTTTGATGTGGTTCTCAATTCTCGTAGCTTCAATAGATTGGAACCTTTTTAAAGAGACTTGCAGAAATCTCTAGTTCGTTGGTCGATTGGAAAGAGTGGAAAGGGTAAGCTAACACCGTAGTGGTTCTCAATTCGACTGTATTTCACCTTGGAAAAGTCAGGAAAAATTGAGGTTATTACTTTCTTCAATTTGAATGGTGCCTACTAGTATCGATATAGTCTATAATAGTTATTTTTTTTTCTTCTTTCTTTGTATTGGTGTACTTTTTACAGTATGCTTTTTGCTTCTATGTACGACCAGTTTGATCTTGAACTTTATATTGAAATGATTAATAAAGCGTTAAAAAGTCATTTAAGGGATTTTTGACTATTGGAGAATAGGGGATCCAACTAAGACAAGTTTAATTAACCATTGGTACGTAGTGGCGGATTTAGAAAAGGGTAACTATCTCCAGTTCGCTTGGGAGAGCCATTATAGTGACACTTTACACGTTACAATAAAAGAAATGGAAACTTTTGAGTATATACACTTCTTATAGTTGGACTAAGCACAGAAAAAAAAACTAAACATTTATCCTTTTAACAATAGAGGGTTACCTATATATAACAGGAAGACATGACATCGAGGCCAGTTCCAGGAGTCATTGGTTGTCCTCCAGGAGTTCCAGGTAAGTATGATGCCGAGCTTGGTGTCATATGTTGTCCCGGCGTAGATGAAAGTTAAGGACTTGGGGCATTAGTTGCATGACAAGGTATGTTAGAGAAGAGTGGCCAACATGTTGGTTATTTTATTCGGTTTAGAAGAGAATCTCAGGCATGAATTTGGAGCTAGAAGCGCTAGATTGGGTAATGGACAATATGTTGCATCATTCGACATGTCATCATTTTGGGACAGATTGTAAAGATTCGATCAAGATGATAAAGAAAACTCAGGCATGGCCGACTTTTTCAACAGAGCTGAAGGAAATACAAGAACTGAAGAGAAGATTCCATAATTTCAAGCTATCATACATTCTCAGAGGACAAAATTAGAATGCTGACTTTTTTAGCTAGAATTGCTTAGTCTTTCTATAGGTCTTTTTGTTTTATTGGTTATTCTATTCCGGTTTGATTACTAAGTAGTAATAGAATTGTCAAAAAAAAAAACTATTAGATCGTCTCACTATCGTATCAGAACATGATCATCACTTCAATTAGCAAATCAGAATTTTACAGAATATGGTGAAATATTTAATGTCAGTTACAAAGATATCAGACAAGAGCCATGTTTAGTCTGAGAAAGCAGTTTTTTTCTCATTTTCTTGAAACAAAGGTATCCAGATTTGTCTCAGCCATTATGAGTTTTTTGTTCTGACAGCGCCATTATGAGATAAATGCACAAATCATAACAATGAGAAACAATTAGAAATGTAATGATATTATCTGGATTTTTATCCAGTTTTGTTTGCATGATGTTGGAAATGCTGTTTAGAGAGTAATTCATGAGTTATTAAAAAAAAAAATAGCAGACGTGTTTTTATGAAATTTTCCTTTCTTTAAAAACAAACATGGATTTTTATTATTAACTGGTTAAATATAGCCGATAAAAAACACAGAGTGGTTGTTGATACTTGATATAAAGCATATTCCTTTATTTGGAAAAATCATCTAACTCGGGAAGTACTTGGTAGTAGAAATGGCCTCCAGTTCGACTTGAACCATCAGTGTATCATCCACAAGGAAACCTTTGATGAATCTCTGAGATCATCAAAAGAGACGAACTCACTGAAACCCCATCCAAAGGATGTTATTCCGTACCAATTCTCCACTGTCAGGAAAAAAATGGAAAATCACAGGAGAGCACTCATTAATCGTATGTAAAATGTTTTCACTGCGAAGAATATATAGTATGTGCTTACGTTCCATCCGGATGTTACCGAGTTTTAGTTGGTTAAGAACTTGAAACTTGGCTAGAACATAAACCGCCTCATAGGCTCCGGTTCTCTGGTTCGCAAGAAGGTGAAAAAACAATGACACCGCTTTTCCACTTCCGCTGCCACTACCACTTGGATTTATTCCTAATTGCCTGGTCATCATGTGGTACACATTTTGGTAACTCTAAACCAAGAACCTTTTTTGTCAGCAGTATGCATTAAGTATGCCAGGTTTGAATCCAAATGGTGACAAGAATAAAGTTACTATGTTAAATCATGAAACAAAACGTTTTATATTTTGAATTAATGTGGACCCACCATTTTCTTCCTGCGAAGGAGATGACATCTGAATAAGTATATTGGGTCAGCGTGGAGAATCCCCTAATTGTCCAGGTGAATCTGTCTGAACGCTTACTAAAAGATAAAAGTTCTGATTTCTCAAAAGGCTTAGGAACGGTTACATCTACACCAAACTCGGAGTGGTCTCCATCATAAAGGTAGGTCTTTGAACGTATCAAGAGGGAGAACCTGAGAGAATCCCCACATCGTTTTGAAGGCATTGAATCGGAATACATCGGTATCTACAGTTTAACACAACAAATATAGATTAATCACATTATCATTACTTTACACATAGCAGCATCTTTCTTGTTTTTTTTTTCATTTTTGATTGAAAATGGGTTTGTTGGGAAGGATTATTTACAATTTTTGGGAGGGTTTTTACCAAAAAAAAAAAGTTTAGCAAAGAAAACCTTGGATGGTGAAGTACTTCCTCTGGAACCGTTCCTGTTGAAGATGTAAAACCTGAGATCCGCATAAACCTCTTGATGTGCAGAAGCGTCGAGACTCGACTTGTCAATGGCTACATAAAGGGAAAGGTAGCCTGAACCACCATCCTTGTTGTTCCCGTTAGGGTACACACGAAGAGTCCTATATACATAGTATGATGATACAATCAAATGAAATGTTTCGTATACATAAATATTTGATAAAGGCGAATAAATGATCAAATTATGATAACTTACCAGTTAAATCCACCAGCCGAAAAAGGACGAGTTTCATAATATTCTGTTGAATTAAGGACTCTGTGGAAAGCCTCCATCTTCAAAGAGTACGTCGATGGAGGACGTTCTCTCAGACCCTTCAGTGTGTTTGAAGAAGAGAGTTTATAATCACGCGATGAGATCTCTTGATGTTTTTGTAAGTAATGCATTTCTTCTTCCACGTTTGGGTTTGGTTCTGCACCTTCCTCATCTGCTTAAAAAAAAACAGAGCATCTTTGCAAGACAAAACAAGAGAGAGGATTTGCATCCAAATCTCTTATATACTAAAGCTCAAATCGTCTAGCTAATCAAATACAGCCAGACAAGTGGAAAATGTTTTTCTGAAAAAAATAAAAATTTAATTAATTGTTGACATAGTGGTTAAAAATCTGAGCCAATTACAAAGTTAATCAATTAAAAAAAAAGTTAATCAATTGTAAAAAATAATTTCTCCTTTTTTATTGAACAACAAAATACAACTGCCCCTTACCACACAGAACTCCACGATTACTTTCATGGCACAAATTCAAACGGGTCTCTTCTATAGTTCTATATAATCGATATTACTTTGTAGAATAGATTACGTGTGTTGGTCTGCATCACGTGTGTCTGCATCCGGGAAATTTAGGGTATCCGGATCCGGATCCGGATCCGACGGATCCGTGGATTTAATATCCGGATCCGGATTCGTGGTTTCCGGATTTCAGATATCCGTCTCTATATTCTATTATCCGCGGATATCCGGATCCGGATCCGCAAAAATAATTAAAAATAATATTTTTTTAAAAAAAAAACTAAAATTTTAAAAATAATACATAAATGAAATATTTATACAAGATTTATAAATATATATATATATATATATGTCTATAATATTGTAAAAACTAAAATATAATATTACAAAATTAATTTATGTATAAATATTATTATATAAAGTATAAATATTAATGAAATTTAAAAAGTTAATGTGTTTTAAAAGTACGGATCCGGATCCGGATATCCGGACCTAAAAATTAAGATATCCGGATCCGGATCCGGTTTGGACGGATCCAAGATTTTACTATCCGGATTCGGATCCGGGCACCCCGGATATCCTATTTTCGGAGCGGATCCGGAGCGGATCTCGGATCGAATCCGGATCTCGGATAATAAATCTCAGGCCTGCCTACTTTTGTAAAAGATGTCCCTTTTGGGAAAAGAATGAACGAATAAAATATATATTTTTTTAAAGTATTATAAAATTTTAGATATAATATCCACAATTTGTGGCTTTATGTACATACAAATTAACACTCTTCAGCATTTTTTGAGAATAGTAGGAGATAGTGTTTACATTTTTAACCAAAAAATGTAGTTTTCATACATATTAATATTAAGGGATTCAAAAAATTGTTTGCCTGTACGTAGTACTACTACGGGCCCAAACACTAGTATAGTATATAAAAGACGTAGATACTTGAATATTATTGAGAGGACATATATACGCTGCGGATTTGTGTTGAAGTCATTGGTGATTTGTTGTATTACAGAATGGGAAGACGCATATGTGATGAAGAGACAAAGCAAGAGAGAGATAGTGTTTCTGTAGTGACACTTCATCCTTTTTTCCTCACTGGAGTGAAGAGTGAAGAGAATAGTGAGATGCATTTATAAGCCTACATGGATGCTTTATGATTGCTGTCTATCGATGAGATTTTACTGCTTCTTTAAATTAATACTCTATAAATTAATATACACTAAAAATTTTTATAAAATAATATAATTTTATAATCTCAAATCGAGTTTTTGATTCAATTAATATATCGATAAATTAATATCTTTATAAATTAATAAAAAAATTATAGTTTTGGTGTACTCCCGATATTATTAATTTATAGAAGTTTTACGTATATGTTTGCAATGGAAAATCAAAATTTGTAATATTCTTTTTGGATGATAACTAACGTGGTTTCATTTAGCACCATTGGCAAATTTGAACCCAATCTCTCAAGGGCAAGGTTGTCGTTAGTACTGTGCTGTATCTTTGTCGTTTTACTGTTAGTTAGGTGAGCTATAAATAACAATAATAAATCGTCAATATCGACTTTATTTTTTTGTCAACCTATTAATCGTCAATATCGACTACTCTTGGCCGGTAGATCAATATTTTGTTTTAACTATAAATGTACTTTATACAATTCCAATCATTCGTAAGATTTATTTAATTCATGATAGGTAGGAAAGAGAACACCATCATCTTGAAATACGATTCGAAGTTTCTTTATAAACTATCGAGAAATTCAAAAATACAATAAACGGGCACAAGATGGAAACTCAAACGTTCATCAGAGCAAATCTCACGGTTGAACAAACTTGGCTAATATGGCCAGATCCAGAATCTTGACGTCGAGATTATCCTCAATCTTAACAATACCATCTGATCCGTCGATTCCGATCAGCTTACCTATAGAACCGCGATATTGGCCGCCAACGATTTTCACACGATCATTCTTCCTCGGAGGAACTATCTCCAGTTCGCCCGGGAGAGCCATTATAGTGTCACCTTCACCGCTCGACCCGAGAGACACTTTACACGTTCCATCCTAACAAAAAAGCAGCAGCACATCATAACAATGTCATTCACATGACTGAGACTGATGTGTAACAAAAATGGAGTTGGTGAAAGGGAAAAGACTAACCGAGACATCTCGGATGACGCCCACATCGCTGTCTTCTCCAGCCTTGTGTATCTCAACCAATATATCAGGCATGAACCATGCTTCAGCGTCTCCACCTGTGACATTTACAATAAAAGAAATGGAAACTTTTTGAGTTTATAAACTTTTTATGGTTTATCCTTTTAACAAAAGAAGGTTACCTATAACAGGAGACATGACATCGAGGCCAGTTCCAGGAGTCATTGGTTGTCCTCCAGGAGTTCCAGGTAAGTATGAAGCCGAGCTTGGCGTCATAGGTTGTCCAGGTGTAGATGGAAGGTAAGGACTTGGGGCATTAACTGCATGACAAGGTATGTGAGAGAACAGTCGACGCTTTTTGAAAATGATTAGATTGGATCTTACCATAGGCTGAACCACTATCTCTAGGTGTCCCCGCATCTGAGTAACTACCACCGGGTGTACTAGCCCATCCTGACCCAGGAGTTGGCGCTTCATATGCCCGTGAAGGAGGACTTCCCGGCTGCAAACAAGTGCCAATCAAACAATTTTAACTCACCATTCGCCAATAATAAGGTTGAATGCAAAACATTAGATGGATAACTCTTACTTGATAGTTAGGACTCGTTCCCCAAGATCCTGGGTTCCCTTCTTCCCAGTTATCCCTGATGCCAATCACAACCATAATATGAGGGATATCAAAGTTTTTTCTTCGAACAAGACTCACCGTTATAAAATTGAAACATAGACCATGTTTGTGTAACATAAGGGGCAACATTGGTGCAATACAAACGCAATAAAAAAAACATACCTAGGTGGACTCATAGGCGTGTAAGGATTCCACGCTCTATCGCGCATGGGTGTCCTCATTCCATCATGGATCGGTGTAGCTGAAATTTAGATTAAGTTTACCAAAGAGCATAACATATCAAATGAACATATTACAGAGGTACACGAGCTAGAAAACAAACCTCCAGCGTCCCGCATAGGAGTCATATAAGGATGAAGTGGAGTCCGTGAAGGATGCATAGGTGTTTCGCTTCCCATGCTATACCGGGATGTATCTCTGTGTAGAAGAAATTCAGATGATTATAATCAATGTTCTTTACTGAAGTCTAAATAACTAAGAAGATAAATTAGTAGATTACCGAGACGGTGTTGTCACAGCCACATTATCTGATATTGCATTTCGATCAACTGCATTATACAACTATTGTTAGAGTCCATTCAACAAGTATCAAGAAGTAAATACAAGGGCTTGCCTGTCACAATCTTCATCTCAAGTTCAACACGCACTGTATCTCCTTTCACTTCTACTACAGGTCCCCTATATCCCTTGAAAGGTCCTAGACGGATTTTAACAGTAGTGCCCAACAAAGAATCGTCTCTCCCTCCTCTTCCACCCCTGCCCCTTCCTCTTGCTGCATTTTAATGATACAAATTAGATTATGTGCAACTGTATGTAGTACTCGTGACCAAAATAGAGAGGAGAAATCTGAACATACCATTATATCCCATGCCTCCGCGTTGAAATCGTCTTGGAGATGGAGGCACTGGGGCAGGAGCCTTGAAATTGCTAAATCTTGATAAGGAATCACCACCCTAGAATAGAAAAGTTGCTAGACAAAGTGAGGCTACAATACATATATTGATGCAGCAAACTTAAAAAAAAAAAAAAAAAAAAAAAAAAAAAAAAAAAAAAAAAAAAAAAAAAAAAAAAAAAAAAAAAAAAAAAAAAAAAAAAAAAAAAAAAAAAAAAAAAAAAAAAAAAAAAAAAAAAAAAAAAAAAAAAAAAAAAAAAAAAAAAAAAAAAAAAAAAAAAAAAAAAAAAAAAAAAAAAAAAAAAAAAAAAAAAAAAAAAAAAAAAAAAAAAAAAAAAAAAAAAAAAAAAAAAAAAAACATGGCCATATAACGAAAAGAAGGCTTACATTTCTATTAGCACCAGAACGTGATCCACCAACAACAACGCATGATGTGCATTTAGCGCAGATGAATCCGGCATGCTCAAGGTGATGCCGATCATATATAAACAAGACCCCTTTGTAAATATGCCTCACGGGACCTTGTTTACCCTATTTATATGTAAATTTGTTAAATATGAGATCAGTAACGTTGAGCACGTCAACCAATATGCAAAAATACTCACTTTGCTAGGACCCTCGACGATTCTGACATCATCACTCACAGAAATGACATTTTTGTAGCGATCTTGAACACTAATTTTCCTATCAAGCTTGCATTTGATTTCTCTGAGTTTGACAAGAGCAACCTCTGGTCTGTCAGGATTCCCTTTAAGAACCTAAGACATTAAAACAGAGTTGTTATTTCCTATAGCTCCATTGGTACGCGTATGACTTGATAATAGTTGTATTCTCAGAAAGTTGGCGATTTACCTGAAAAGCTTCATTCTCTAGCCGTATAGTTACTCCGAAAGTTAGGTTACTGCATCAAAACAATAAAGCTTAAAAAATGCGTGTAAATGGGAAAGATGCATCACTTCAAGTTATTCCACTTACTCCAGAAGCACAAGATCATGAAGTTCATATTGCCCAATTTTGGTAACACCAGTCGTCACTTCTGAGCTCTCAACAACATGATCAGCAAACACGCGGACCTACGAGTATATCCCATTGGCATTTAGTCAGAAATAGACTCAATTAAAATACAAAAAGTTGACTTACATGTTCTTTGGTCGTGTCAGACAGAAGGATAAGCACATGTTGATCAACTTTGACCACCATGCCTGTTGCTCCTTCATGTGTCCCAGAAACAACCTTCACGTGATTTCCAGGCTCGAAGTATTTGCAGAGCTCTTTCTCATTTACAGCGAGAGGATCCTGCAACGCAAGAGTAATGATCAGCCCTTTTCCATGGGGGTGGATGATCTCAGAAAACATGCAGCAACCAGTTAAGAAAAGACAAAGAGTGGATTGCTTACAGGGAGACCTTTCAATCCTGATCTGATAAGAACGTTGTCTTCATCTACTTTCTCAACCCAACCTTTCAAGTTTTTGAGATCCCCCTTGATAACGATAACTGCATCACCCTTCATGAAATGACCTTTCTTTCTGTTTGCAAATAAAGTCGACAGACCACCAAAGTCGCCGCTCTCCCCATTTTCACTTGGTTTGTTGAATTTTTCAAGCTCGTCAAAAGTCGGTGTAACGTTCTGAGCAATGATGGACTTCAACGATACTGTTTTGTACATGAAGCCATCTTTGAAAAGCATACCACCAATATTTTCAAAGTAATCGCCGGTCATGGGATCACGCCGACGCTCAACACGTATGTGCAATTCCCTATACGCATGTAACAAATTTTAAAAGGTTCATAACCTTCTCCATAACAGGCATTATAATTAACGTACAACTGAACGGATTCTAAAAAGAGTACCTAGCTTCATCAATGTTCATGAAACGTGGAGGTGGAACAAAGGCTTTTTTCTTCGCAACTTCTCTTCCGTCCTGCAAATTAGTCAGGTAACACTTCAAAACCTTAGTATTGTCCAAGGAAAGATCCATTGAACTATTACTCTATTAGACAAAAATAAAACAATTTTCCCCCTTAATGATGGACAGAATCTATACCAGCTTAGAAGCTAGAGCCTGCAGATCAATTCTTGGAATTAACTTGACTGTGACCCTCTGACGCACATTATCAACATCAACCACCTGCAAAGAACTTCCATTTTAGCAGTCTATAGTGTTGTTGTCAATGGAAAGACATTGAAATGGATCATACCTTAGCAAGATCACCTTTGTACGTTCCGATTTTCATTCTAACCCAGGTATCCCGAGACAGATCAATTGCTTTGCTTTCAACAGAGAGGACATCTGTCATTTCTCTTATGGGGACAAGTAAGATCTTCTGATTAGCATATATATTCCTCATTCCCTTGATTGCCTAGCACATGTAAAAAGAAACAACGCACATAATGACTTCACACCCTTCATAACATTAATGAACACAGAGAGCAACAAAAAAAATACCTCTTTGACGTGAGCTTCCTTGTCTGCTTCAACATATATATAGTTTTTAAGATGGTCAAGTGCAACAACAGATCTGATCTGCAAATCCGATCCTCGGTCTATGTATTTTTGCATAAGACACACCGCAACCTCCCTTTCACGGCCAATCTGACATTTGCAATGTGAAAAAATCAGGGAGATTCAATTCAATATATCATAAAAAGACATCAAAGTAAGAACCCCTTACCGCACATTTGACCATCCAGAGCTTTGGATCACGGACAGAAGGCAAAAGAGCTTGCTGCTCCACATCTGTAGCTTCTTCATCATAATCCTCTTGAGGCCTAGAGAACCTCTCTTGAATTCTCCTCTCCAGATCGTCCACATCCTCATCGTTTTCGTCAAATCCGCGGTCGTGATACCTCCGTCTATCAACACGCTCATCCGGAAGATCCGTTCCAGTATCCACAATGAAACCTGCATCATCATAATTAAAAAAAAAAAAAGCTTCAAATCATCAATAACAAAAAAAAAACATTTATGTTAGAAAAATGGAATCCAAATTCGGAAGTTAAACCATCTTCTCCATCTTCGTCTTCTCCTTCTTCATCATCATCATCAACCTGGTCCGCTATGTCGTCTACGAACATAGCAGCCGATGACTTTTTTCTCTTAGCTCCACCTCCACCTCCACCTCCTTTTCCTCGGCGGCTGCCGTAATCTTCATCATCGTCATCGTCTTCCTCTTCCTCCGAATCCTCCTCCGCGTAATCATCGAAAAAACTCGATCTTCCTCTCTTCTGCCTCGAGCCGCCGCCGCGGCTCCTTCCTTCGTCCTCCTCTTCCTCCTCCTCTAATTCCATTCCATCGTAGTCTTCGTCTACATCATCCTCTTCCCCTCGGTGACGCGGCATCTTTGGTAACGAGAATTAGGGTTTCTGATGTGGAATCCCCAAGCCTAGAATCGCTCTGTCTACTGCGGCTTTTTTACCTTGTTCCTTCTTCGTTTGTTTAGAGAGAACCCTAGATTTGTCTCCAGGAGTGAGAGAAAAGATCGTAGAGGTTGGTCTTGTCTTGTTTCCGACACACCTGGACCGGAATCACGGTTTAATACCATACCAGGTAATTTAGTCAAATTTGAGATCGTTCGCATTTGGATCTAGTTTATTGGGCCTAAATCTCTGGTTTATTGGATCTAGTAAACCCACAAAGTTTTGAGTGGTAGACCCAAAATTTAACAAAAAAAAAACACAATAGATTACTAAATGGGAAATTCCAATAGACATAAAAAAAAAAAAAAACTCGCTAACTAAAAACACTCTCTCTCTCCTACTTTCTCTTTCTATCTCTTTCTACTCTCTTTCTAAAAATCTAATTTCACTTTTTTTAGCTATTTAGCAAATAAACCCTTACTAAATATTTTCTTTTTTTTAAAAAAAAAAGAGAAAATTTTCAAAATAGAACACATGTAATTTTCAATCATTCCAACAGATTTTATTTTTATTTTTTAGCTATATTAAAATGTCTTCTATTTTATAAATGAAATGTATCTTTTATAAATATTTAAAATTTCAAACTATTAACACAAATAATAGTATTTGTATTTGTATGTTTTAAAATTTTAAAATATTATAAATTACAAAAATTATTAAACATCACACAATGAATTTTTTTTGTTATCAGTGATTCAAAGTCTTTGTTTTAAAAAGATACAAATGATCAAAAAAATATGAGTAGAAACAATTATTTAATAAATATCATATTAAAATATAGTTTACATCTATATTAATATCATTTAAATTTAATTATAGACCATATAAAATAAAAAAGTGTTTGTTTGGATTAATACAATTTATTTACGTGTTCACATCAATTTGTTAATATACGTAATAGTTGTTGAATTTTTATATTTAATATATATTTAATATTTTATAATATGTAAAATAATATATAATATGTAAAAATAATTTATATACGATGTTCATTCCGTACAAGGCGCATATCTTAATATAGTCTATATACTATAGAATATGTATCAGTGATTTCTTATAAATTCTATTTGTGCTATAATTCATTTTTCTATTTATTGACCAAACTCGTCGGTATACCTTTTCTCATAAATACATGTTATAACTTCAATTATATGATCTATCTTATTTTAGTAATATGTTATAAACTTATCTAACTATTCGTTTTTTATTTGCGTACTAAAGAATAGATACCATACCCTCTATTATTCAATGTTCCATTATTTCGGTTATTTTTTTTAGATCTTGAAAATATGGAATCTTTCAAAATCTGCATGATATATATTATATGCATTATGAAAGCGCATATCGCCAAGAATTATTGAGATTTGCGTTAGGATCAATGATTTTAAAACATTTAAAAAAACAAATTTTAATAACTCCCAGCCGTCCTTCACCATTTCCAGACCACTTTGATTAGTCTTAACAAATTGCAAACTAAAACAGAGAGCTGAACTTATTCCCCCGACCTCTGTGATAGGTTTCTTTTGCCAATAATCCCATTGACTATATGCGTGCAATTCCATACAATGTTATAAGATTGTATATTCATATCGTTAAATCATTCAGGATACTTCTAGACACAAGGCAAATAACATTTTGTAAAAGGATTAAACAAAACCCAATAGGTTGATTTGTTCTTTGGTAAAGCACTAATTTATGCTGTTATGTTGTCCTAAGAGGGTAAACCTTTCTGATTAACCGTAGCGTGAGCTGATCTGGCAGCTGCCACTGCTGAATCTCCCTGTTTCACTATTTTCTCGAGTTCTCTCACTTTCTCTGTCAAGAATCTAGCATTTGTGGTGGTGGCGTGGACCAACTTGTTTGCAGTTTCTAAGGAAGTGCAAAGCTGAAAATTGAAGGGCAAGCAAGCAAACGATTAGTTTAGATACAAGCCAGCGACACGGAAACATTTCATCTGTCTATTCTAAAAAAACAATGTATCTAGAGAATCTCATAACCATGTATGAGACATTGGAAACACCCATAGGAAGGTAGAACCATCTTTAAAGACAATATCATCAAAAGACTGGAATTGACAATAACCAGAAAAAATTATATATGTTCCCATCACATCAGACAAGAGATAGTTGTAAAGGCAAGATGATTCCCATACCAAACTATTAGAAAACAAAAGGACAGACATGGTAATCGAAATTAACCTAGACCGCTAGACGTCAATATGTTGATTGTAAATCCTTATAAATCACCTCCAGAGTAAGAGAGGTCCATGAGTGATCAGAACCAGCAAACGCTCTGTTGAGTTTATCATAGTTGTCCTGAAACACAAAACAGCTGTTTTAAAAAATAATCTGCGGCAGAAAAGAGGCTTGAAAGCATTATCATCGATAAGAACAACAAAACAAATCGGTACAATTTCAAGAATACATCAGTTTTATAGATTAGGCTATAATTACAGTACAGCTCTTCTTCCCTAACAATGAAAGAACATTATAGATCGCAGCATAACTCAATGAAGATGCAGTAATGAGATTCACAAAGACCATTAAATCGATAAGCGATTAGAGGAATGACCTGAAAGAGGCCGGTTAGATCCAGTGGTTCAGAGATGGCATCAGTCTCTAATTTGGAAGCATTCTCAGGATTTGGTGGAGCTGAGACAACAGGTTCTTCAACGAGATCGGCAAGAAGATCTCCGATTGAAAGCAATGGTCCTCCCACTCCTTTCATCCCTTCCGAGATTAAATCGCAAAGCCTCTTAATTCGAATTTTGCGAATCTTCGTACCACGAATGTTACTCTCAATTTGCCTTCGAGGTTTCTGATTTAGGGTTATTTGGCATTTTAGGATTGTTCGACTCCAATGCGGTGTGTATCAACGTTATATTATTATTATTTTTATATTTTTTTTGTCAAGATCAACGTTATATTATCAAAATGCAGATTTTCATGTTTACAGCATTGTACCATTGTTCATATTTACTTTCACTAAAAACTAATATTTTCACAAATATAGCAGAAGACTCTTGTACCTTATACATATACGAGGTGATTCTTTAGTACTGGTGCACAGATATAAATATAAATATATAATTACTTACAAAATAAATATATAATAATAATTGATTGATAGTTTGATTTCGGTTTTAAACTATTTATAACTTATATGTATACTTTATATTAATGATATTATATTATTTTAATTAGATATGTACTTTCTAATTCATTTGACTATATTAGATATTTTAACTTTTCCAAATTCAACCATATTTTTTTTTGTTCTAAATAGATTAACTTTTGATTAATTTTATTATTTTACATTTAGATGGATTATTCTCTTAGATATGTAAATATATTTTAGTAAAATTATGTATAATGTTATATATATTGTTTCAAAAATCAAAAACAAAAATAAATTAAAGTATTGATCGATTCAGAACTACATAAATAAATATAACAATAAAGTTTTAAAATTTCATGCATATATATTTACAAAATAAATAAATGGTAACAATTAGCTAATATTTTATTTTTATTTATTAGTATGATTTGTAGAATATTGTAATTTATTTGTATAAAAATAAATAAAACATTACTACAAAAAATAATATTTTTATTTTCCTTTTGATTTTGGATTTGAAAAAAACTTGATTAGTCCAGTTACTCATTTTGTGGTTATATTGAGTGACATATATTTCTTCGAATCCAAATATAGTTATTTTTATTCTTATGAAACCAAATCATGTTGGTTTTGTTTACCACATTAGTTCATTTTTTTTTATCTTAGATGTAAATGTATATTTTTGTAATAATTCTAATAATCTTATATAGTTGATTTTTAAAGAAATATTAAAAAAATATAAATGATGATCAGTAGAAAGTTGCATAAAAGAAAATAACTGATAAAATTTTGAAAGCGCATGAATTCATATTTATTTACTTTTTTGTTGTTAATTTAAACAGACTCAAACAGACTATGTAAACCAAGTCGGATGCTCTGTATCCATGTGAACAACAAAAAACGGTTGTCTCCTAGCACTGCGTGCGAGGCTGTCCGCCTTAGTATTTTGCGTCTTTGATACATGAATGATCTCTGAGCTTATAAAACTTTCCCTAGGAATCTTGATATCTTCCAAATAACTTGTAAAAACTGATCATTCTTCTGGTTTCGAAACCATCTTCACCAATTGAGAACAATCTGTTGCAAATGTGATAAATGTTTGACGTAAATTCCGCATGCACTCCATTGCCCAAACTAAAGCTTTCACCTCTGCACGAAGAGAGAAAAGACAAGCACGGATGTTTCGTGCGCCCATCAGTCCATCAAAGCTTTCCAAAGTAATATACCAACCTTGTCCGGATAGACAATCATGTTCCTTCCATAAGCCATATGTAAAACATTGCTACCTGTGTAGTTGGTGTTGCCCTCTGTATATTCAACAGTTGTGCCTCGCCCCACAGGGTTGATTCAGTTTCAACCAATTTAAAGGTGTCTCGTGGATCCATATCCAAGTTACTGAAAATTTTATTATCTCTCTCTTTCCATATTTACCACATTATCCATGCGAACTGGTGATCCTCCATCATGAATTCATATTTATAATAATTAAAATGAGAATAAGAAGATGTAGATGTCGATTTTAAGGGTATTTAGAGCTTGAATTGAGTTGTTTATGGTAGTTGGTGTATTCATGATTAGGGTCATTTTTGAAAAATCCCTATTCTAAATATATCTAATTCGAAGCAATTCAAGTATTTAGCTTCTATAAATTTATTGAGCATTAATTTGTAGAATTTTTAAATACTCAATAATTAGATTTCAGGATTCTTCAAAGTAAATTTTCTTCGTTTCGTAAAGACAGGCACTTTGACACTTTTCTAACTGATTAATAAAATGAATTAAATGCATTCATATTTTTATTAATTAAATATATGTAACCAATGAAATTTAAGATAAATAAAATTATTTATGAGATCAATTCATAATTAGTTAATATTAATTTTCAAAAAGGAAAAATCCTCCAAAAGACTCTAAATAATTTTTTTTTGTCAAAAAGAACACATAAAGGGGAAAATAATTAATAGGATTTTCATAAAAAGATAAATAACAATTATATTCTTACTCTATAGATATGTTAATATAAATAATAAAAATAAAATTTTATTATATTTTTGAAGAAAACTTTATTTAATTGGAAACTTTTTATTTCGATGTTGTTTTTCAAAATTTTTGTTTTCTTTTTGAATTTTTATTTTGAAATAAAAAAATTATTTAAAAAAAAGAAATATTTGAAAACCATTATTTTAAAATTTAAATTTTAGTTATATATTTTTAAATCCTATACCTCACCCTAGCTCCCCCAAACCCACCCACAAATATGAATTATAAGTCTATGATTAGTTAACTCTAGAGGTATAAATATTTATTACTCTTTTATTGAACCTTATTTTGGTCATTTTGAATATATGTGCTATATTTGTGATAAAACATTTTAATGCTATTTTAGGATACTTAAAAAAAAGATTTAAACTATAATGAAATTTTAAAATGATATTTTTGTGTAATTAAGAAAAGAAGTGTCTCATGACAAAAAAAAAAAAAAACTGCAAAATGATAGGAGAATTTCAAGTTTACCCTATTTAGTGTACTATAATTCATATTCACCTTCATCAAAGTGACATTTTTACAAATACGTTTTTCATTAAAGAGGCAAAAGACTCTTCTAACTTTGCTTATATATATATATATAAAAATATAAAAACTATTTAAATAAATAATAAAAATATTATATGGTTTTTGAATCATAAAATTTAAAATTTGAACTTTTTATAAAGTTTTTTTGTTTTTTTTATTTATTTTTGTTCAAAATTTCCTTTTGTAATTCGAAAAATCTTTTTGAAACTATTTTAAAATTTTAATTTTAATTTTTAAGTATTTATTTATATATTTATTTAATTTTAAATTTTATTTTCCGAACTCTCATCTTTCAAATCTAAACTCTAAGTATAAATTAGTTACAAATGTCTATTTATTTAACTTAAATGTTATTAAAGTAAGTATTAAAAATGTAGTGGTTTAAGCGATTTTTTCATAATTAATTAATTATATATGCAATCAACAATTCATAGCTTCCAATCACGATTCGCCACGTGACACATCCACGTAGACGTCGCGAAACTTCTAATGAACGCGTAAGGATGCAAAGACAATCCAATCGCCTCCCTGAAATTGCTCTTATATCGGTCGAGGAAGAGGAAGAAGAAGAAGAAGAAGAAGAAGAAGCCAGAAGATTACAGCAATGGCATACGTCGAAGGAGGTAGGGAACTTCAGATCTCTCTGATTCGTTTCCGCTTCTTTTTTTTGGAAACTAATAAGGCCCGATTGTTCGTCTTTGATCCCAAATCACAAGTTTCAATCCTATCCCTAAGAACCGATTCTTGATCAATAACCTTATTGATCTTTGATTTCTGTAGATTTTTTGATATCTGTGGGAATTGTTTTATATATATCCTAATTTGGATAATATCTTACATGTCCTTGGGTTGATCATGAATTTTGAAAGGGCTTCTAATTGCCTTTGTTGATTTGTGTATCCATCATCTTTATAGGTTCATGGAAGATGGCAATTATATTTTTTTTATCCCTTTGACATTTGTACTAACCCGAGATGTATTACAATACTACATATCAATAGTCAAAGTATTAATTGTGTCTGAGTTTGAATAATTTATAGGTGTTGTTAAAGCTAAGCGATCAATATGGAGACTAAGGACGATCAAAGATTTCTTCTTGTCAATCATCAACCTGATACAAGTCTTCTTTATAACCATGTTCTCGGTAAGACTCTGCCTTTACTTGCCTTTAAATAAGCTATGACTTACCCGAGAGCAAAACGTTGGCCAGATGGAGAAATCAGATTCCTACAGGAAAGGCTCTGGAGCTAACAAGAAGTGGGATGGTGGCCGACCTGGTGGTGGTGGAGGGGGAGGTGGTGGTGGCGGAGGTGGAGGTGGACGCCCTGGACCTCCTCGTGGGGGCCTCGACAATGTGCGTGGCTTGAATGATATCCGTGGAGCTGACCACAGTAAGTAACCTGAAACAAGTTTGATATTTACTTCTTTTACTGATGGAAAACACTGCACATGAATCATGGGTTAGTAGTTTATAATGCGATGATAGTTTGATCTTCATGTTGAAAACTGAGGTACTTTGATTTGTTGTTTTTCAGATTCTCTACCGGCGTGTGGCTCGTGCTGCGGCTGAGACTTTGTTTGTACAGAGCGCCCAAGAATAAATGAGGGGATCTATATATATACTTATATAGTGTTGAAATGGTGCTCTGGAGTTTGAGAAAGCAACATACCGTGATCTTATCAAGCTTTTTGTATCTAGTCACTGGGAACATTTAAAGTTGGAAATTTGCCTTAACTAGTTCGTACTTTTCATGCAACATAATTACATATTGGGATGAAACCATTGAAAAGTTTATGTATTAACTCGTTTAATTATATATATATATATATATATACTGTTATCTAAGAAGTAATGTAATAATTTGTCATTTAAGAGCGTGATTAATCCGGGTTTTTAATTTGAGGTTCTTAGTTCATGATTTGATATTTTTTGTTTTTGTTTTTTTTAATATTTTTAGGCTAAGAACCGAGCATGATTAATCCGGAGTTCTTATGATGAAGTTCTTAGCGGAAGTTGAGAAACTGTTTCTTAACTTTTAACTAAAAAAACTAAGAACCGGTTCTTAAATAAAGACTTTAAAAACTGGTTTTTAATCTTTTTAGTTAAAAGTTAAGAAACAATTTTTTAACTTCCGCTAAGAACTCCATTCCAAGAACTCCGGGTTAATCATTGTCTTATATCTTTTATTTAAGAGTTGGTTATTAACTTTTCTTAATTAAAAGCCAAAACTAAGAACATCATCCTAAAAACCTGAGTTAATTATGGTCTAACTATCTTAGTATACCAACTAGTATATATATATTTATTATATCATAGTACCCAATTCTATGTTGGTATATACACGGAAATTATGCATGCTTATAATAACTTGCAAACAATGTTTTTATTCTTTTTTTGAAAAGAAACCACATTATCCCTTATGTATTAAATGAGTGAGTCTTAGCGAGGCTTAAACAAGGGAGATCGGCTTTTAGGGCTGATGTGACTCGCCGTGTCAATTTTCCTTTTCTAGATCTCTAGTGCTTTTCTCACGGCAGCGGCACGTGAATTAGTGGGGGACCTCATCCACCATGGATCTACCGCCGGGAGTGACGGTATGACAAACAGAGGAGTTGTGTGTCGTGGGTTGGGTGAGCACAAACCAACTACTTACCATTTTTGGTATACTTGGTACTTGGCTTGTTCCGGTAAGAAAAATTTGGACTTATACTTGATTTACTAAAAACGAGTACTTGCTAAAAATGGTATACTTGCAAATTACTTGCCCCGGTTTATTACTATTTATTTCTGAACTAGTTTACAAATTATTTAATAATTATTTGTAAATTATTTATTTATTTGTACCTACTAAACTTTGCATATGAGTTTCAAAAAAAAATTTAGTTATAATTTTAAGCTAAACAAAATTTTGTTTTAATAAAAAAGTATTTTCTTACTTTTCATATGCTTTAACTCTATATATGATAAATATAAAATAAAATCTCTAAAATGTTTCTACAAATATATCACTTTTAATTTATTTATCTTATAAAAAAATTATTCGACTATAATTTAGAGATTGATTTGGTACAAAAGTAAAAAGATATAATAAGCTACGGTAATAAGTTACGAGTAACAAACAAACAACACCAATAAGTTTTTTATTTTATTTTAGTACTTGATACTTGTCATGTCTTTGCAAGTAATTGAGATAAACGACTTGATCAAGACGAGTACTTGAATTTAAGAAACAAGCACAAATCAAGTAGCAAATACAAGCCGAGTAGCAAGTAATTGTGCACACACATCGGTGGAAGATGGAGGGGTGAAACCTGCAGCGGGTACATGGTGGCTCTCCATATCCCAGTGCTGGCGATGGTGTAAAGGGCGGAGCCGGCGGTGTAGTTTCACGCCATTAGAAATTAGGTTTGCTGTTCTGGTTGCAGTGTGGTCACCAATGTCTGACTTTTCAGTACAGGCTCATTCCGTCATTTTGGCTAAGGAGCAGACACTTGATCCCAGAAGTGATGGTCTTTCACCAGTGTTGCGCCGCAAGGTGAGGATGCATTGACTGGATTTGTCAATCCAAACATTTGGAGCCCAATGCAATGGCTGTTCGAGGAACTGGTCTTACAATCCGTCACTCTCGGGCTCTCAATGCTGCGATCTTGTTTGGTCTAATTAGGAGGTTAAGAGGTTGCTTTTCTTCAGTCGTAAGGAAACTATGATTTCAGTGGGGTGGAATTACATCTGAGTTTCATGTTGGGTAGCGTACGATCCAAATGTGTGATTCTAGGTGATACTAGATTATTCAGTTTATAATTGTGGTTGAATTACTTGAGTGGTGAAAATCATGCATTCCCTTGTTGGCTCATGAAAAGTTGAAACTGAGATAAAAAAAAAAAAAATTAGATTAACAGATTGCTCTAAGAAAATAATACGTTACAGAGATGTTTGTCTTCCTTCCGTTCTAATTTTCCCAAATGAACCACCTTCCGTTTACATCATAGCGTAATGTTGCTGCCCGCCCAGTCTTGCAACTTCTGACAAGAGCAGTTATCACTTCCTATAAGCTTTGTCCAAGTTTAATACGTTTATGGAATTCGTAACAAAATAATAAGAGAGATTCGTACTATTAGCTGAGTCATTTACTAAAAATGGCAATGGACTTGAAGCTTATAGCAGCAAGGTTACGCCATTGCGGGAAGCTGCAAGCTTTTAAGCGTGGGGAATATATTCAAGCTCAGCTAATTAAACAAGGTATCTCCAATAACGTTTTCCTTGCAAACAACCTGATCTCGATGCATCTGGAATGTAAGTCGTTCGTTGATGCACATAAAGTGTTCGATGAAATGACTGAGAGAAACATCGTCACTTGGACGACGATGGTCTCTGGGTATACAAGCGATGGCAAACCAAACAAGGCTATCGAACTATACAGAAGCATGTTAGATTCGGAATCAGAAGCTCCCAACGAGTTTTTGTTTTCTGCAGTTTTGAAAGCTTGTGGGTTAGTGGGTGATCTTCAGCTGGGCCGTTTGATCCACGAAAGAATTGGTGAAGAGAACATGAAAGGTGATGTTGTTTTGATGAATGGTGTTTTGGATATGTATGTTAAGAACAGGAGACTTAGGGAAGCTAATAAAGCTTTTTCTGAGATTTCACAGCCTAATTTAACTTCGTGGAACACTCTCCTTTCTGGTTACTGTAAAGAAGGTTTGGTTGACGAAGCGGTTCGTTTGTTTCATCGGATTCCGCAGCCAAATGCTGTGTCTTGGAACTGTTTAATCTCTGGGTTTGTCGATAAAGGTAGTCCTCGTGCGTTGGAGTTTCTAGTTATGATGCACAGAGAAGGACTCAAGCTAGATGGTTTTGCTTTACCATGTGGTCTTAAAGCTTGCAGCTTTGGTGGCTTATTAACAATGGGGAAACAGCTGCATTGTTGTGTCCTAAAGTCGGGTTTGCAGTCTAGCTCCTTCGTACGCTCTGCCCTTATCGATATGTACTCGAACTGCTGTTCTCTAAGTGATGCAGTTGATCTATTTCGTCAGGCAAAACTTCATAATACTGTTGCTGTTTCGAACTCTATGCTCTCTGGATTTTTGATTAACGACGAGAATGAAGCGGCGTTAAGGATGCTTTTGCAGATGTATCAATCAGGGTTGAGTTTTGATTCCTACACTCTAAGTGGTGCGTTAAAGATATGCACCAACCTAATCAACTTGAGACTCGGGCTTCAGGTGCATGGTTTAGTTGTAATCAGTGGTTATGAGTTGGATTACATAGTAGGAAGCATTCTTGTTGATCTACACGCAAACGTAGGGAATGTCCAAGATGCGCATAGACTGTTTCATAGGCTTTCAAATAAAGATATCATTGCTTTCTCTGGCCTGATAAGAGGCTGTGTGAAAGCAGGTTTCTACTCTTTAGCGTTTGATCTGTTTGGAGAGTTAATCAAACTGGGACTCGATGCTGACCAGTTCGTCATCTCGAGTATTCTCAAAGCCTGTTCAAGTTTAGCGTCTCTTGGATGGGGAAAACAGGTTCATGGGCTGTGTGTAAAGAAAGGTTACGAGTCAGAACCAGTCACAGCGACAGGACTAATAGATATGTATGTGAAATGTGGCGAGATAGACAATGGTGTTGTGTTGTTTGACGGTATGTTGGAAAGAGATGTCGTGTCTTGGACAGGGATAATTGTTGGTTGCGGACAAAACGGACGAGCCAAAGAAGCGATTCGGTATTTCCGCGAGATGATTGATTCTGGAGTTGAACCAAATGAGGTAACTTTTTACGGGGTTGTCTCTGCTTGTCGACATTCTGGGATGCTTGAAGAAGCGAGATTCATACTCGAATCGATGAGATCTGAGTATGGTCTTGAACCGTGCGTAGAGCATTATTATTGCGTGGTTGATCTTCTTGGTCAAGCGGGGAGGTTCCAAGAGGCAGAGGAGATCATAAAGGGAATGCCGTTTGAGCCGGATAAAACGATATGGATGTCTCTGCTCACTGCTTGTGGAACTCACAAGAATGCTGAACTGGTCACTGTAATAGCTGAGAAACTGCTTAATAGTTTTTCAGAAGATCCGTCGGTTTATACATGTATTTCGAACGTTTATGCAGCTATGGGAATGTGGGATCGGTTAGGTGAAGTGAGAGAAGCTGCTAAGAAGTTAGGGACAAAAGAATCTGGCTTGAGCTGGATTGATATTGCCTGAAGCAATGTGTGAATTGATGTTTCATTTATTATCCACAGGGAGCTTCATCTTATGTACGTGTATGTGTTTGGACATGATAATGACAATTGAAAATACCGTTGCGGATTACACTTGAAATATTTCATAAAATATTTTTTAAATACCTAAATTCTTATTAAAATATTTTTTTAAATAATAACAAAAGATATATAGAATATATTTTATTGATTTGATCAAATTAAAATTGTAAAAATATTCAAATTTTATCACTTCAAATATAATAAATATTTCTAAAACTTTGAAATTAAAATATTTTATATATTTTATATGGTATATAGTTTAATTAAAACAATATTAAATATATATATATATATATATATATATATATATACACTTCATACTCATATGGTTTTAATGTTACATGTATTTTCCTATAATAAAAGTTTAAACCACTGATCAAATTTTTTTCAAAGTGATAGTTATAACAATTTTAGTAATTTATAGTCGTTTTACAAATTTTAAATGTAACATATACGAAAAAATATAAAATTTTATTCTATAGTTAGTGTAATTGTTTAATTTATTTGAATAATATAAAATTAAACAAAAATGATAGAAAAATACAAATTGTTATCTCTTTATTGTTCATAATGATTAGTTTCATATATTTTAGTAACATTAGATAATTTTGCAGCTTGTATTTAAAAAATAAAATGAAGAATATTTTTTTACATATTAATAATTAATTTAATGACTACTTAATGAAAGTATATTATATGTTTAGATGAACCATCAATTTCTCTAAGAATAGAATCATTTTAGTGAACATGTTATAACTTATAAGTTGTAATGCTTTTCAAAATATATATAAGAGATGTTTTCTATGGACCTTTTAGTCACTGTGTAAGAAACCTAAATAGGTCAGGTAGTATAAGTCTAGAACTTCTTTCATAGTGTGAAGTCAGTTTGTCTACTAATATTTTTTGTTTGCCAACGTTTGTATATTAATAAGTTAACCGAGTTTAGGTATTTCTAAGATCGCTACATGTCTGGAGGTGTCTTGATCCCTCTATATTACTTTCTTAAGTTAGAGCATGTAGGTAGCAAATGAAACAGAAACAACACTTTGGACCGAAGCGATAGCAAATGAACAGAGGACAGTATTACAGGTAGAGGTTACGTCATTACTGTTAATTCCAGGTAAATGGTGTTTCACATATGGTTCCTGGAAAGAGAATGATATTTTTTCCGGACAGGGTTGGTTCAGTATTTTAGAAGGTTTTGATGAGCTGATGGAGGCGAGGAATGTTCGGGCTAGTCTCTCTCTTCTCCATGCGGAGATGGAAGCACTACTCTGGGCAATAGAATGTATGAGGAATTTACGTCAATTTCAAGTTACGTTTGCAACGGATTGTTCTCAATTGGTGAAGATGGTTTCGGAACCAGAAGAATGACCAGCTTTTGCAAGTTATTTGGAAGATATTAAAGCCATGAAAAAAATTTTCCTCCGATCAGAAATCGCCCATGTACCAAGAACGCAAAATACAAAGGCGGATAGCCTAGCACGTAGTGTCAGGAAGCAGTTATTTTTCGTCGTTCACATAGATGAATATCTCCCGGTTTAGTTTACAGAGTCTGTATACGTTGATGACAAAAAAAAAAAAAAGTTAGAGCATGTAGGTTCCTATTTAGATATAATTAATACTCAAGTTTGCTTTGCAGTGAACAGTTTTGTTATCTTCAGGGAATAGTAGTGATTAAATTGATTTTTGCTACCGCAGAAATGGATGATCAGGGAGTTGGTTGTTTGTTCTTACTGAATGTGTTAAGAACCAATGGGTTGCTTAAGACCATGAAGCTGACCGATGGAAACCATTGTTGGTTATATATTATTTACTTAATTAAAACCTAGGGGTGGGCACTTTGGTTATTTTCTCGGTTCGATTCGGGTTCGGTTCGGTTCGGTTAGTTCGGTTCTAGTATTTTTCCAATTGAAATAAACCATTGTTAGTTTGGTTTGGTTTGGTTCAGTTAGGTTTGTGTTCGGTTCGGTTTATATTTGGTTCGGTTTGTATTCGGTTCGGTTTGTATTCGGTTCGGTTTGTATTCGGTTCGGTTGGATTTATTTTTTAGATCAGTTTATTTAGGTTTTTCTTAGTTTAATTTTTTTAAGAGAAATTATGTTTTAAAGCATAAATTATATAAACATAAACTATGTGAACTAAATTCAATATCAAAATGAAACAAAAACCTTTAAAAAGTCACAAAAGATATATAAGAATTAAAACAAATGAAAGTTAACTAAAAAAAATAAAAATCAACATCATTAGTAATGTCTCTTATATCATTATTAAAAAACTTGCAATGAATCCTCTTCCATGTGATGTTGTGGAGAAGAACTTTTGTTTTTAATAAATTTGCTTTAAATTTTAGATTTTAGGTTTAAATTTAACATCCATGTTTACATATATAAGAATATAAAGATACCCGACTTTTCTATTTTTTAAATAAAATATTTAATGATTACATATTCGGTTAAAAGAATATATGTTAATAAATGAAAATGAAAAATATGTGGTATGGTATTATAATTTAGTATATTGGTATTACTAATATTTTTAATTTAAATAATTACAAAAACACATCGGTTTCTTTGTTCGGTTCGGTTTAAAACTGAACTATTCGGGTTGAGAAAATCTTCAACCGAATAGTTTGAAATAGACTTTGGTTCGGTTTGAGTCGGTTTCGGTTAGGTTGGTTCGGTTTGACCTGGTTCGGTTCGGTTTTTTTTGCCACCTCTATTAAAACCTACCACGTAAAGAGTGGAATCAAGAGAAGTACCAAAAAGGAAGAAGCACGGAAGCCAAAAAAGAACGAAGAAGAAAATGTCGACAAGAAGAGTCGAGGAAAAGTAAAGAAGAAGTGCACGTGGAAGAACAAGTCAAGTAGAAGATTTTTATGTTATTTAATATTTTTTAAATAGTTTAGGTTAACTTTTAATTTGTTGTTTATATATTATTTACTATTTTGGTTGAAATGTATTATTTTAAATATTTGTGATTTTTGGATTAAAAACTAATTTGATGTTTTTCACGTATAAATACAACTTAACTTATTTACGAATATGATTATTTATATTTAAAATATATAAAATATTTAGCATAAGTATTCAATTTATAGTCTCCGACATATATTTCAATGATGCTTTAACTTTAATATTAAATCTAATATTAAAATAATCTGTTTTAAAATCAATATTTTTAGTAAGAATCAGAGAACCTGAATATAACATTAACCATTAGAATCATAAATTAAATATAAGATAAGCCAAATTATAATATTAATGTTTTAATGATCTGAATTTGGATCAATATTTCTGATAAGAATCAGAAAACATAGCTATAATATTAACCATTAGAATCATAAACTAATTATAAGATAAATTATAAGTAGAATTTTTTAATATCTATTGTTAGTATATAATTATTAACAATCCAAAAAGATCATAATACTAAACATGAATATAATATTAATCATTAAAATCATAAACTAAATATGGTATTTTGGCAAATATGAATCAAAACTCAAAGTCAAACACAAAATAACCCATGATTTTTTTTTGGAATTTTCATTTGTTCTATTCACCCCAGATGTTCGGATTATTCACGAAAATACCATTACATTTTTTTTTCAAAAATGTTTGTTTTACTCAATCAACCTCATCTTTCTCTATTATTTACAATATTGTCATTGTCATCAATACACCAACCACCATGAACAACCAATTTCAAGCTCTAAATGCACCTAAAATCAACATCTACATCTTCATATTCTTATTTATTACACACACAAACCATTTTCCTTCCACTTCCTCTCTTATTTAATCCTAAAATTCCAACTTTTTTATTTCAAAATTTATAGGCTTTTTAGAGTTACTCAAATTCATGATTATTGGTCAAGAACGGTGGGTAACTTTCATTAAAAACTCATGTGTAATTGGAAAAGTTAAACATGAACCTCATTAGATCTAAGAATGATTTTTTATTTTTTTCAGATCTGTTTGCTAGAAGACTTTTATATAAGTCTTTTCCAACGAGAAGACTTTGGTCAATGCAAAGTTTAGTTTTGCAATTGACTTATTGTGTGATTTTTAGAGACAACTTCTCAAAGTCTTCTAACTTTTCTTTGTTAACAAACAAAATTCAAATATTCCAGAGAAGACTTACCAGGAATTCTTATCGGATAAACAAGTTATTTTCGCAATTGATCGAATTGTGTCAGAAATTTGACATTTTCCATAAGACTTCCCGAGAAGTTTTTCAACAGAAGACTTCCAAGAAAGTCTTCTCAGCTGTCGGTGAAAGTCTTCTCACTGTCGGTGGAAGTCTTCTCACTGTCAGTGAAAGTCGTCTCAGGTTACCTTTGCAGTTGAAAAATAAAACTCAAATATTTAATTTTAATTTTAATTAGACGACTTTCATATAAGTCTTCCGACAGAAGACTTACACAAAAGTCTTCCAGAATTTAATTCCGAGATTGTGGTCAAACTTTTGGTTATCCCAGAAAACTTCCGTGTAAGTCTTCTAGTTAAATTAAATATTTAAGTTTCATTTTTGAATTGCAAAGAGTAACCTGAGACGACTTTCAGCGACAGTGAGAAGACATCAACCGAGAGATTGGAAGATTTCTTGGAAGTCTTCTGCCGGAAGATTTCTTTGTAAGTCTTCTACAAAAAATCAAATTTCTGACACAATTAGGCCAATTGCAAAACTAACATGTTTATCGTAGACGACTTACCGAGAAGTCTTCTCTGGTAATTTTGAGAGTTTTTCAAAAACAAAAGTAAGCCAATATTTACATTTTGAAGTCTACTCAAGTCTTCATTTATAAATTTTCAATTGCAAAAATGACCTAAATGGAAGACTTCATGGAAGTCTTCTTGGGAAGACTTCCGTGGAAGTCTTCTACGTTAGTTTTTTTAAACTTGTTAAGTAACTTTAAGATATGTTTTTTTAACTTTCAAACTGTTAAATAACTTCAAGAATATCAAATCATATGGTTTAGTGTGTCTTTTTAGATCATAAGATATACTTTTTAACTTTCATGAAATTTAAAATTTCAATTTCCATTTAAAATTTGTGTTTTCCGCTTAAATTTTAATTTTTCGCTTAAATTTTTCGCTTGTATTGAAAATCCCCGCTTAAAATTTAAGTTTTCGGAGATGACTTCCCATAAGTCTTTTGAGGCTTCCCAGAAGTCTTCTAAGGCTTCCTAGAAGTCTTCTGAAAACTTCCTAGAAGACTTCTAGTAAAAGTGTTATATGTTCTTCACTTTTGTAATTTTTGATCTTTTGTGAATTTAATTATGTTTTTTGAGAAGTCTTCTCCCTTAGTTTTAGTAAATTTGACTAAATTTTTGTGTTATTGTGTTTTGCTATTGAATTTGTATATAACTTCAATAATGTCAAGTATTTTTGGCACGATAATATTGTACACATGAACATATTTACCAACTTTTCATTAACATCTCTTCAAATTTACAAAAGAATTCACTACTAAAAGAGTACACTTACAAATCGCAGAACAAACTATTACACTTGGAGTTAGAGATCATTCCTCCACATAGATAAGTCTGGACTCCACTTGTTGTACACATCATAAACTTTGATAGTTCTCATGTTCAGTCTTCCAGGAAGACTTCGCATGCATGAATTCTTCCTAGAAGATTTCGTGGAAGTCTTCCGGGAAGTCTTCCATGAAGTCTTCCATGAAGTCTACCTCAAACTTGAACTTCCATCAACTTCAACACATTCAGATCTGTATACTAGATGATCTAACAACTCCTCCACTTTGATAGCTCCAGATTTGGAAAAAAAAGTAAGAGTTTTAAGCAACAAGAAGTTACCAAATGAAGAAAAGTCAGACATGGAGACTTACTAAAACGCTCAGATCTGTTAAAAGAGGAGACATTGGAGAAAACTCCATTGTCTTCTAGTGCATTATATGTTAGAAGTCTTCCCTTGAAGTATTTCATGGTTTGGCTCATATCTGAAAACATGCATATTCAAAAGCATTCAAATGGCTTCAAAATAGAGATAAAAATTCAAATAAGATAAGAACTTTAAGCAACAAAATGAGTTTTCAAAAGGTAAGAGCTTTAAGCAACAAAAAGTTACCAAATGGAGAAAAATCAGACATGGAGATTAATTACCAAAACGCTCAGATCTTTTATGAAAGATGAAACATGGGAGAAGACTCCGCCAGAAATGTTAGAAGACTTCCGAGAAGACTTCCCTAGAAGTTTTCCAAGTCGGTTTCAAATCTGAAAAACAAACATATCCAAAAGCATTCAAATGGCTTCAAAGCATAGAAAATCTTCAAAAATAAGGTAAGAGCTTACAAAAACAAAAAGAGTTTTCGAAAGGTAAAAACTTTAAGCAACAAGAGGTTATCAAATGAAAAAAAAAAGAAAGATTTATAGATCTACCTTTAAAAGAGTGAAGATGAGAACCATGTAATGAAAAACCTGCAAAAACAAAATAAATCAGTGAGAATGACATGAGATAAAAATGAGAAATTGATATAAATTTTGGTGTTTTTAAGTTCAAAAAGATTAGAGAAATGTTGGAGAGTTTTAGATGAGAAATATTACATTTTTGTTGCAACAATTTGAGAGAAAAGAGAGAATGTGTAAATTTTCTTTATATAGGGAGAGAAAAATTCCAATAAGGTTAAATATTTTCGATTCATAAGACTTTCAAATAAGTCTTCTAATAGAAAACTTCTTAAAAGACTTACTTGAAAGTCTTCTAGACCCTAAATTTACTATTCGCCCAGAAGACTTCCGCATAAGTCTTCTAGTGCATTATTTGTTAGAAGACTTAGGTCACCTAAACCCCAAACTCAAAATAACGAACTAAGTAGAAACAAACACTTCATAAAAATTAAAATCAACTTTAAAAGTGTCTAATATACACAAAACTAAACACATATAAGTCAAAATTTAATTTTTCCAAAAAAAATTAAGTTTCCAAAATATAACCCTAAGAATACAAACAATACTACAACATATGTTACCAAACCTTAAACCAAAGAATAACATGACACACTACATTCACTCAGCTATGTTGAAAACAATTTAATTTTACTATATCATAATTTATATCATTTACAAATGTTTATAATCATATGACTTCAGTTTTCCCCCTATCATAATAGTTTTTATAAAATTTATAAATTATTTTTAAATCTACTATATGAAAAGAATTATAGAACCTCAGAAGACTTCCCAGAGTTATATTCGTAAAAATAAATTTTGTTTTTTGGTCATAAGGAGATAGTTGTAATTTCACAAGACTTTTGGGTTATTTTTGCATTTGATTGAAGTTTGAGTATACTTTTGGGTTTAAAATCAAGTTTTGAGTCATTTTTCGCAATCCACTAAATATAGGATAAACCTAATTATGATATTATCAGTAAAATTTGGTAATATCTATTGTTAATTTTTTTATTTAAATAATAACGCCAAATACCATCATAAATTTATATACCTAAATAATATTTTTAGATAATAGTATATATAGATCGGTAGAATTTGTCAATATGTTTATTAATTAATTGTCTTAAATATTATGATAAATAAGATATATTAAAATAAATTTTATGATATAAATAAATTGGACTAATGATTTATCCTATAATTATGGAGAAAGTGACAAATACGCGAAATTACTTTTCAAATAATAGTGTATATAGATTTAGTTTCTTGGTGATGATTTAGCGTTGTTTACAAAATATATGTAGTGGAATTATTTTAAAACCAAGCATTAACCGAAACAATTTACTGGTAAATACCTAATTGAATTTTCAACAAAATTAAGATTCTGTTTTAAATGAGAGAGCAAAGAGAAATCAGATAACCATATATTACATTTCCATAACCATAAATAATCAACCAAAAGCAATACAAAAGAAACAGCCCAATTTTAGCTGATGGTTACTAATTAGTAACAAAAATCAAGTTCTTGTGTTTAAAAAATAGATTTATTCTAACAGTTCATGGAAACAATTAACTCTATATAAGCAAATACATTAGATAAACACTTCTCATTGTGTCTTAAAGACATTTATTAATAACACAAAATTCTTATTTGAATATAGCCTAAACATAATAAGAAGATGACTTGCATTGCTTATGCGTTTAAGGCTTTGTGTTTGTCTCTCTTGTTCGTCGACGCCGTTGCAAGTCGTCCGACCAATAGGCCAAAGGTTTTTAACGTCCAACGCTATGGTGCCAAAGCTGGCGGAAAAGCTGATAACACCAAGGTATGTACATAACCAATATATATATATAGAAACACACAGAAATAAGCATTTTATCGATTTTGTTTTATTTAACTTGTCCAAAATTAGGCGTTCACAAACATATGGAAAAGCGCATGCACAAGGAAAGGTGGTAATAGTAAAATCTACGTACCGAAAGGAACGTTTTATCTCGGTGGTGTAGAGTTCGTAGGGCCATGTGCGAATCAGATTGAATTCGTTATCGATGGAACTTTATTGGCTCCTTCAAACCCCAGGGACATTAAGAATGACACATGGATCCAGTTCAGGTACATTAACAATCTTATTATCTCCGGTGCCGGTACACTCGACGGCCAAGGAAAAGAGTCTTGGCCACTAAATGACTGCCACAAAAACCCCAGTTGTCCTAAGCTAGCTATGGTATACCAATTCTTAATCCTTTTTACATGTTTTATTATAAGGCTTTACAATGAAAATTATACTATTCAATTATTTTCTTTATAGATATAATTATCTAGTTACAAAATGTCACTAAAACGAGTATGTATAGTTTTGAAGGAGGCAATATCCACATAATAATATGTCTATATCTTATATTCTAGTCAGCTAGTGTCTTACGAGTTACTAAACTTGATTATTCTCACAGACCATGGGATTTGCATTCGTGAACAACTCAAGAATCAATGGGATAACGTCACTCAACAGCAAAATGGGACACTTCAACTTCTTCTCTGTCCATCACTTCAACATCACTGACGTCACTATAACAGCTCCCGGCGACAGCCCAAACACTGATGGGCTAAAGTTCGGGTTCTGTAGCAACATTAACATCTCCAAGACACACATTGGTACAGGAGACGACTGTATAGCCATCCTTTCCGGAACCACCAACATGGATATCTCTAATGTCAATTGTGGTCCCGGACATGGGATCAGTGTCGGAAGCTTAGGGAAGAACAAAGAAGAGAAGGACGTTAATGGCTTAACCGTAAGAGACATAGTCTTTAACGGCACTAGCGATGGTATTCGGATCAAGACTTGGGAATCTTCAGCTTCGAAGATATTGGTTTCTAACTTTGTGTACGAGAATATTCAAATGATTAATGTTGGAAACCCTATCAACATCGACCAGAAGTATTGTCCTCACCCACCTTGTGAAAAGAAGGTGAACTCTCTACGAAAGATACAAACTTAAATATTTCTTTTCTCTTATTACAGCAAAAGAAAAAATAAAATAAAAGTTGTGTTTTAATTAATTTTTTCAGGGACAATCACACGTTCAAATCCAAGACCTTAAATTAAAGAACATATATGGAACATCGATGAACAAAGTGGCGGTGAATCTACAATGTAGCAAGAGCTTTCCATGCAAGATGGTTGAGCTAATTGACATTAACATAGAGCATAAGGGAGTCGAGGGTGGTCCTTCCACTGCGGTATGTGAGAATGTTGACGGTTCTGCACGTGGCACGATGGTTCCTCAGCATTGTCTGAACTGATTCAACGACCCATGGGAACAATGACCGTGTGTTGTACTATTTTATATTTTATTATGTTTTTTTTTTTTTTTGCAACTTATATTTTATTATGTTTTTCTGCTAGTTTATGAAAGTTTTTGATTGGTGCAATAAAGAAGTGAATACACTTTTGTGTCTTTTTCGTCTGTGGTCTATTTTTGTTTCATACGAAAAAGAGTACAATCCTATTTTATTAATCATACGTTAATATGTTAAACTATTAGAGCAACCCTTCTAAAGTCCTCATGAAATATCCTAAAAATAATAAAATCAAATATATTATATATTGTTAGGTATTTTAAAAGTCAAAACACCAATCCAATATTTTTAAAAATAAGATTTCTCTAAAACTATATAATAAAAAATTGTATTTTTCAACTTAAAAATAGTGTAAATAAATATGACTGGGGTTCTCTAATTGGGATGCTCTAATTGAATCAGTTTGTTTGTTTGGGATTCTCTAATTGAGATGCTCTAATTGATGTTCGTCATGTATAAATATAAATTAATTTATTTAAGAATATGATTTTATATATATATATATATATATATATAATATTTACCATAAGTATTCAATTTATAGTCTACAACACATATTTCAATGATGCTTTAACTTTAATATTAAATTTAATATTGAAATAATCTATTTTTAAATCAATATTTTAATAAGAATCAGAGAACCAGACTATAATAGTAACCACTAAAATCATAAATTAAATATAATATAAACCTAATTATAATATTAATGTTGTAATAATCTGAATTTGAATCAATATTTTCGATAAGAATCAGAAAACATGGCTATAATATTAGCCACTAAAATCATAAACTAAATATAAGATAAATCTAATTATGATATTATAAGTAGAATTTATTAATATATATTGTTAGTATATATTTATTAATTAATAATCCCAAATATGATGATAATAAAACAATGGGCAATTCTCTCAAATAAACATATTTATGTTTTTGTCACAAAAATAGACCTCAAAAACTAAAATGACCAAAATAACATTTTTTATTTTGAAAATTTTAATTTTTTTTAATTTTTTTAAAATTTGAAATCTTATCCCTTAAACTCCGCTCCTCAACTCTAAACCCTAAACTCTAAACCCTAAACCCTAAACCCTAAACCTTAAACCCTAAACCCCACCCCTTAACTCTAAACCCTACCCCTTAACTCTAAACCCTAATGTCTAGATTAATTAACCCTAGGAGTATAAGTGTATATTTACTTATTTTGATAAAACATTTAAGTCTATTTTGGTCATTTTTATTTTTAAAGCCTATATTTGTGATACAAACTTTTTTAGGTCTATCCTAGGAAATTTCTCTAAAACAAGACTATAATATTAACTGTTAAAATCATAAATTAAATATAAGATAAATTATGATATTATCAGTAAAATTCATTAATATCTATTGTTAATTTATTTATTTAATTAATAACTCCAAATACCATGATAAATATATATACTCCAAAAATATTTTAAATAATAGTATATATATATCGGTAGAATTTTTCAATATCTGTTCAGTAATTAATTAACTTTTTCGTCTAAAACTTCTTTTATTCAATATTGTCTATCAAAGACAATAACATAACAATTGATATGGTACATCGCATCAAGAAAGTCTAAACAAGCTCTTGAGAAAACAATCTAACCCGACACAAAATGTGATCTGACAATTACGATTACAAGAGAAATCAATGATGAAAACCAGACCGAAGATTAGTTGGATGATGATAATACATTGATATCAAGTTGATCTTGTTTCGCGCTTGTTAACAATCGAAGTGCTTTCCCGCATCACAACGTCTTGTGTTGCCTACACGAGAAAATTTCTCTAGATAAAGATAGATCTTTTTCATTGGTTAAAGCTGTTCCAGAGGAAATCCCTTCCGAGAAATTTACTTTTGAACCCGTCGAAAAATCTTCGATAATCATTACAACAATAAAACAGAGCAAAACGAGCATAACTCTGACTACAAAAGCCGGCGGAAAACGAAAATATCCCTGAAAATTTAGGAAAAAAGATAAAGCCATAATACTCGAGAACAAAGAAGAAAAGACTATTAGAAAATAAATCTCAGCGCCGGTGCTCAGAAAGCCACTGGCGCAAGGTCACAAAATCTCTTTTTTTCTGTGACGGTTGACCTACTGATTCTCTGAAAACCCCGGGTTTTGAGATATAATGAGTTGATGATCTGTTCATTAAATAATTATCTGAAGTATTATTGTACTAACGATTTATCATAAAATTATGGAAAGATGACAAATAAGCGAAATCACTTCTCAAATAATAGTATAGATAATCTTTACACAAATTTTTTGGGAAATTGCCAAAAATATCATATTCATAGTACTATTTTTCATGTTTATACTAACCATTTTTACCCTTACTTTTAAAGAAGGAAAAAAAACATTTATAACCCTAGGGTTAAATAATCTAGAATTAAGGTTTAGAATTGACGGGTGGAGTAGGATTTTTGGAATGTGAAATTTAAGAGTACCAAGAAAAAACATTTATAACCCTAGGGTAACTAATTTATTCTCTCTAGAGTTGACAGGCTAGCAACAGGTACGCAAATGATACAGTGGGGTGTAGTACAAGGTTGTGCGTTATGTGGGGAACCAAACGAGTCCATGGATCATCTCTTCTTCACTTGCCCTTACACTTTCACTGTATGGCTAGCAGTAGTTGGTGATCTATTGGAAGTTAATGCTGATCCAGATTGGGAGGCAACTATCTCTCGGCTTGTGGAGTACATATACAAAAGGTTTCCTTTATATTGCTGAGGTTGGTATTTCAAACTACAATATACTACATATGGAAGGAACGAAACAATAGGAGACACAATGGAAAGCTCAAGTCAGTGGCTCAGCTGTCAACGCTTATTGAGAAGACAGTCAGAAATAGGATCAGTTCCACTCGCTACTTCGAGAAACCCAAGCTTTTGGGACTACTCCAAAGATAGTTTAGGGGCTGCTAGTTTACAGCAACGATCTCAGTAGCTAGTTACATACATATTATTCTTTTTGTACATAATTTTTTTTTCTTCATAATATAAATTTAACATTTCACAAAAATTAAGATTCTAATAAATATATAAATAAATACTTAAAAAAATTAAAAATAGTTTCAAAAATAATTTTCAATTTTGAAAAAACAAATTTATAAAAAAAATCGAAAAATAATAAAAAAAATTATAAAAAGTCCGAATTTGTAAAAGTATAATTCAAAAACATAAAAAATATTTTATTTTATTTATTTATTTTGTATTTAAATAACTAGTTATTATATACATATATAGAACAAATGTATAAAAGTTTTTTTCCTCTTAATTAAGAATGTATTTTTGAAAATGTCTATTTAGTTGTGGTAAACATCCATAATGGTACCAAAAAAGTGGTAAACATGAAAATTTTCTTAAATTTTTTAGTTTCATTGGGTGTTCTAGCATGTTCACCGGAACATAGTTTGGAATATTTATTGGAACAATCGAAATTGTTGCGTATAGGAGAGAGTTTCGCAATTGGAATCTAGGTGAGAAGAATATGTATATGTATATAAATATTTGACTGGCTAACCTAAGCATCATAAAGATATTCCTAAATATATTGGTATTACCATGTTTAAAAGATATGGTTCAAATATAATATATTACCTACCATAACATGTGATGTGTAAATTAATGATCAATTATAGTATATATTTGGCATATTCTCTTTTACAAAGCGATACCATAGAAAGAATGAGAGAATTTCAGTGATTTAAAAATATAGCAAGGGTATGAATGGTGACCAAAGAAGGGCGATGAATAATACATTCCCTAATGTTCCTAAAAAATACCACCATTCATAAAGAATAATTTTTTTTCTCGTTCCCTATCATTCCTTTTTCTAGAGAAATAAAGAACAAAAATATTCCTTATTAAATTTGAGAAGAAACAACCATCCATTTTTATTCCTGCAATTTTATTTCTTTACGTTCATTTTCTATTTGTTTCTCTTGTTTCTAGAATGATCACTAGTGGAATTAGTATATTTTTGGAACAATATCAAAACTGAATATCACGTTTTGCAAGATTATGAATATATCAAATCATATTATTAAAAAATCATACAACATAATATATCATGTATCAAACTATCATTACTATATCTTTGGTTGAAAAAACCCTAGCCGTCAAAAAAGTAAGAAAGAGTTTTTTTTTTTAGTTTCAAGCCGATGGTCGGAGGCTTCTTTAGCTCCGGCATCGGTTTGTTTGATTCGTTTTGCTTCTTTTTTTTATTTGCTTTATTTTCTATCACTTGGTTTGTTTGATCGCCAATTTATTTTAAATATGACAAAAAATATTGTTCTTTTGTATGTTTTTTCCAATGGATTTGGTAAGACAAAAATTTCGGTTCAATTGAACCGTTTAGAAAAGATAATTGACAGATCTACTGCGGATGGTGGCGACGGGTCTTACCAGCTTCAATCGTTGATGGTTCTTCATTTGATGGTGATGGAGTTCTTGCTGCAAACTATGGTTACTTCTAAAGTCTATGAAATGGTAATTTCTTTGACTCTATTATTTTCAATAGGACGATATAAAGAGTTGTCTTGTCTCGGTGACTCCTACTGGAGTTTTAAAAAGAGAGTGGCAATCGTTTCCAATTCAGTTTGAATCGTGGTGTTTTTTGGATTAATACAAAGATTATCTCCCTTGAGATTCAACTATTTCGGAAGCAAATATGAAGCTTTTATACTTAGATCTCTATTGGTGTATCAATTTTCTATATTTGTTTTGATAGTTCTCGTTGTTTAGAATTCTTTGCCTAGAAGGCTTAATTATACAATCCACAAAAAAAAAAATCATGTATCATACTTTTATCTTGAAACTTACACCATACACACTAAAAAATATACTTTTTATGTCTGCAAAAAATCTTAAACAATAAACCATTATTAGGTTATGGACTTAATGTATGAATTCAAAACATCATATTATATAACTGGGCAACCATCTGAATTTGATTCAATAAAAAGTAAACTCAAAAGAACCAAATTATACGTATATGACTAGAACATGCATCAAACTTTATAATATGATATGTAAATCAAATGAATTTGAAAGCACACAAATCTAGCAAATTATGATGAGGAGAACCAAACGATTTAACATGGACCTGACAATATGGTAATTATTCAAATGTTAATCAACTCCGCCTAGAACATTTTAAACTAATCTCCGTCTTCCTGTTTTTCTCTGTTTCTGTCTCTCTCCCGTCTTCTTCGTTGTTTTCGGTGGAGGGAGTCGCTTGCCTCGTCTCAGATCTGGTGCTCCGCTTCTCAGATCTAGGCTCTCGGTGTACGGACTCGCTTGAGGACGGCTTTTCCGGCATCGCTGTTGCTCCTGGTCTGGTTTTGGTGTTCTCGGAAGTTTTCCCGTGACGTAGACTTGTTTCTCCGAGCGTGGTAGTGGTGCTGCGCCTTCAAGCACCAAGTCGGCTTCGTTCTTCTTCTGGTTCGTCCGGTGGTGGGCGAATCTGCGTGTGGTGTTGGGGATCTGGTTTCTTGCTGGTTTCCTCTGCTTCTTTGAGGAACCTCTGCTGCGTTCTCTAGTGGTGGTGGCACACATGGTTTCATTGGTAGTGGTGCTTTGGCTCTCTGTCAGTGACTCTCTGTGGCTGTGCGTGGATGGTCTTTGGTGGCTCTGGTTCGCTCTAGTTTTGTGGCTCTTGCTGCCGATTGCTGCTAATTCCTCTCCTCAGATGGTGTGGTGTCGGCGAAGTGGCCTGCTCTGCTGCTTTCTCTTCTCCAATAATCGCAACATCATTGTCTCTGTGACTTGAGGGCCTCATCAGCTCGAGTAGGTTTTTTGGTGCGATGATTCGACTACAGGCACCAAGTATGGCTTTGGTTTTGTCTCTTCCGGAGGGTTGTCCGTCTTCCGATCCATTACTTCTATATGGAGTCCGGTTAGATGGGTGTATACGGTCTTGGTGGAATGCAATGGAGGCGGTATTCTTCGGCGCAAACCATCGAACGACGGCATCGTCGGACTTCGGCCTCTCTTCGTACCGCCGGTGGTCTCTTTTACCAGGCCTACTTTGGGGCTCGAGCTTGGATTCTTTGCTTTAGTTCGCGATGGAGTATCAGTTTGAAGCTGTAGGAGCCGTTGCAGTCATGGTTTGAGGGCGCCCTTCTCTCGGTAGCTCACGGTAACCGGTCCGTTTCTTCATTTAGTTCTAGAGTAGTTTGGTCTGAGGCTGTCTCGTTATCACTCGATTTTATCGCTTATGTTGTATTGCTCTTAGGTTCGGTCTTTGTTGTTGTCCGTAGTTTGTTATGTGTCATTTTATCGTTTATTTTCCGTTACTAGTCGTCTATTGTAACGTCTGTCAAAATTGAAAAAATGGAATAAACCCTTTCTTATTAAAGGAGGAACATTCATAGAAATAAACCTTGGCCTCATGTGTTTATTACATGAGTGTCATTTCCTATGTGTCATCACCTCATGCACTCTCACTAACTTAAAAAAAAAACCATCTGTGAAGTAGAATAATTACAACCAAATGTCATTGGTCATATACATTATACTATATGATTACAATCCGATTTGAAAAAAAAAACGGGAATTTATGACAGGCAGAATATTAACTTTTTTTGTAAAAGGCAACAAAATAAGTTGGACATCTATCAAATCGTTTTATGAACATTTTTGTTTACGTTAATTATAATACAACATTTTATGAACATTTTTAAACTAATATCAAATCATATTATAATGCAACGTTTTATGAACCTTTTTAAAACCGAGTCAACATTTTATGAACATTTTTATGCAACATTTTATGAACATTTTAAACTAATATCAAATTTCTTTATAATGCAACCAAAGAAACGGGAATAATTTTATGAATAATTTTATGCTTATTTTATGAACACGTATTATAATCGAACGTTTTATGAACATTTTTGTCAACGTTAATTATAATGCAATATTAACTCTTTTGTAAAAGGCAACATTTTTGTCAACGTTGAAAAAAAAAATTATACGTTACGGATATCAGATATATTTTGGTTATTTGGTCAAAATAAAAAGGAAACACAATTGAATTTCAATATACTCGATGCAAACTCGATATTCCAAATTATAACCTACGCTTAATTGGTCAAAATATTAAGGAAACACAATAATATTGTTAACATATAAAAGGAAACAAAATTCAAAGAATCAAAATATTTACCTTAATCGATAGGGGAATATTTCTGATATATTTTTGGCGTGACCAACACGGATCTTATAACATTAATATTGGTTTCTTCGATTGAATTTGGCGTGGAGAGTAAAAACCTACGCTCTGTGTTGATATAAATAGTAGAGCTTAACATAATATTTTAATCATACTAATTGGTAATTAGCGATCTAAACGAAGATGTTATTTAAAACCGGTTCGAACAAGAACGTTTTCTGAGAATACGTAAAGAACATTTATTTTAATGTTACTTTCGTGAATACTTTTTATTACACTATATCAAAACCAGTTATTATATATTATATCATATAATCACATAAGATATACTCACGCATAATACATGTATATCAAAACGAGATCTAACGGATGAATATATTAATAAATATATATTAAAAAAAGATACCAGTAATTTGCATAAATATTGATTGACAATAACTCATTAATATAAATATTGTCCGAACAGGAAACTGCAAAACATCCGCCAGCCATAGGCATATATTTACTTTGACAATCACTCATCACAATAATTATTATCATAACAGCATAATCATGCCATTAATATTAGCCACAATATACGTCTTTGAATATAATTGATTCTGGTCATAGAATTCCAATTTAGGAATCAAATTCAGAGAATTGCCATATAGGCTCAATACCGTCCTATTTCATTTTGTTAAAGTGGTAGCAATATATATACAAGCTTTCCTAAAATAAAAGATATAAAAATACGTATTTTTGATCAAAATTGATTGATTTAAAATTTAATTTAGTTGACCATATTAACTCTTTGTTTCTTTTAATATTCCATTTGACGAGCAGAGAATAAGGTAAGTTCTCAAAATTTAATATTAATTTGAATTTCGAAAATTATGAGGACGATTAGTTATGCAAACATACCCTAGACCAGCGCATTGCATATATAAATACTAGGCCGTCTCTTTCTCAAAACAAAGTCCTCACCACCGTCTCCTTCTCAAAATTATGAATTTAATTTCTTTTTTATAATTTGTTTCTTTAGTATTTTATTGTTTTATTGTCTATGTTTTTCTTATTTTATATTCAAAATTTATATTATGAAGACAATAATTTTATTGATTATGTTTTGTTTTATCTTAAACTCATAATAAATTTATATAAGTCTTTGCTTACTTTCACAGTTTTTTTAAGGGCAAATCTCCAAAATAGCACATTGCTATGTTTACGTCACAAAAATAGTACTCAAAAACTAAAATGACCAAAATAGCATTTTATCTTTTGAAAAATTTAAATTTTTTTATTTTTCAAAATTTGAAATCTTATCCCAAAACCCCACTCCCCAACTCTAAACCCTAAAACCTAAACTCTAAACCCTAAACCCTAAACTTTAAACCCTAAACCCTAAATCTTAAACCCCACCACTTAACTATAAACCCTAAACCCTAAACCCCACCCCTAAACTCTAAACCCTAAACTCTAAATCCTAAAACCTAAACCCTAAATCCTAAACTCCACCCTTAACTCTAAATCCTAATGTCTAAATTAATTTACCATTGAGGTATAAGTGTATATTTATCTCTTTTGATAAAACATTAAATGCTATTTTGGTCATTTTTATTCTTAGATGTTATATTTGTGACAAAAACTTTTTTTAGTGCTATCTTAGTCATTTTCTCTTTTTTTTTTAATTCAAATATATTTAAATTACACCGATAAATTAAGAAGTGTAGTTTTAAAGTTATAATTTTTTTAATCCATAATTCTGCGCAGGGCGCGGATTATCACCTAGTATTTAATATTTTACCAAAAAAAAAAACATTTGAATAATTAATACACCTCACATTCACCATATCGTATTTAAGAACCAATTAAATTACAATGTTTTCACTTGAGCATATTCTCAAGTGTGATAGAGCTGGTCCGGAATCATTTACCATTCCTTCTCTTTCAAATAGAAAAAAAAGATTTTTCTTTCTTTTTTTGGTATATTTGTTTTTTGTCTTACTCCATTCTAATTCCAATAAAATATATCAAAGTAAAGAAAAAAGAAAATGCAAGTCCCCCTCTCCGATTTTCCTCGCAAGTCAGTGGAATAAAAAAAAAAACAATGAAAGAAAGAAAAAAAGCATCACCTCCTCTTCTTCGGTGACTCTTTCTTTCTTCTTCTACCGAACTTTCCGCTTATTCTCTGACCCATTTCCGACAACCACCTCTCGATTCTTTCCCCTTCCTTTTTAATCCCTTCACGAACCGTAATTTCTTCATTTCCTCCTCCTGTCTCCGCCGCCGTCCGCCGCGCATCAATCGTATCCAACGATCTCCAACCATAAGACCTCCTTCCACATGCTTTCCTTCTGTTGCGTCTCTACTGTCTCCGATCACTCTCTCCCGATGCCGTTGCCGGAGCAACCCGGTGTGACACGATCCGAACCGATCATGACTCGATCTGCTTCCCATTCCCAGAGTTATAATCATAATCATCATCATCAATCCAACCACCATCCCCTCCATCTCCATAGTCTCTCCTTCAACCACCAGAGCCAACCTCCGCCGGTTGATGTGAAGATTAACGACATCGTTGGGAATGGAATCGCCGGGATATTGCATAAGTGGGTGAATTACGGTAGGGGATGGAGATCAAGGTGGTTCGTATTGCAGGATGGCGTTCTTTCGTATTATAAAATCCATGGACCTGATAAGATCTTCCTCAGTCCTGAATCCGAAAAGGGATCAAAAGTTATCGGAGAGGAGTCTGCTCGTATGATCTCTAGCCACCACCACTACAAGCACGGTGCCAGCCATCTCCATCATCGCAAGCCTTTCGGAGAAGTCCATCTCAAGGTTCGATTCCCTCATCATAAATTGATACAATCTAGGAGTGGAATAATTGAAGGTTTGATGTCTGATGTGTGCAGGTTTCTTCGGTGCGGGAGAGCAGATCAGATGATAAGAGGTTTTCCATTTTCACTGGCACCAAGAGGCTCCACTTGCGAGCAGATACGCGTGAGGACCGAGCAACTTGGGTTGAGGCACTGCAAGCTGTTAAAGATATGTTTCCAAGGATGTCCAACAGTGAGTTGATGGCCCCTACCAACAATTTGGCCATGTCCACTGAGAAGCTTCGTCAACGCTTGACTGATGAAGGAGTTTGTGAGTTAGCTATTCAGGACTGTGAGCAGATTATGAGGTCTGAGTTCTCTGCTCTTCAGAGCCAGTTGGTGCTTCTCAAGCAGAAGCAGTGGCTTCTCATTGATACCCTTAGGCAATTAGAGGTATGGTTTATTTGAATTTAGATTGATTGTTTTAGTTGTGTTTTGTGCTACTCAACTCCTCAGTTTCAATGTTTCTTTGTTATCTCTTCCTGCTTTATGCTGCTAAGAAATTGCTCTTCCTGCATGATTCTCTAGACAGAAAAGGTAGATCTGGAGAATACACTTGTAGATGAGAGTCAAAGGCAGGCTGTAAATGGAGGTTCCATTGATTTAAGACATGAGAAGTGCAGTGGTTAGTCGCCGAGTTTACTATTCTTTTATCTTAGTATTTTTTTTATTCGAGTTTGCAATTGACTTGGTTCGTTTTACCTCAGAAGGGACTGCCACTGAATCTGATGATGATCATGAACGAGGTGATGCAGAAACTGATGAGGAAGACAACACCTTTTTTGATACACGTGACTTCCTCTCTTCAAGTTCTTTCAAAAGTAGCGGTTCTGACTTTCGTACATCGTCGTTTTCTTCTGATGGTGATGGCTTTGGGTCATCAGAAGACGATATCGATCCTTCCATCAAGTCTATTGGATGCGACTATCCACACGTTAAAAGGAGGAAAAGCTTACCTGAGCCGGTTGAAAAGGAGAAAAGTGTGAGCCTTTGGTCAATGATCAAAGACAATATAGGCAAGGATCTCACAAAAGTTTGTCTACCTGTTTACTTCAACGAGCCGCTATCTTCTCTACAAAAGTGTTTTGAGGATTTGGAATATTCATACCTTCTTGACCGAGCATTTGAATGGGGCAAAAGGGTAAAAGCTTTGTACCATTTAAAGACCCTTATGGGTAGCTTCTTGAATATTGCTCATTACGTGAAAACTTTACAGGGAAATAGCCTCATGAGGATTCTTAACGTAGCTGCTTTTGCTGTATCTGGGTACGCATCAACCGAAGGAAGAATCTGCAAACCATTTAACCCATTGCTAGGTGAAACATACGAGGCAGACTATCCAGACAAAGGCCTTCGATTTTTCTCCGAAAAGGTTTCAGTTCACAACTTGTAATTACTCATTAGCTATTGCTATTCAGACCTCTTATTTGTTTTGTTTTCAGGTCAGTCACCACCCTATGGTTGTGGCATGCCATTGCGATGGCACGGGATGGAAATTCTGGGCAGACAGCAATCTGAAGAGTAAATTTTGGGGTCGGTCAATTCAGCTTGATCCCGTTGGTGTATTGACTTTGCAATTTGATGATGGAGAAATCCTTCAGTGGAGTAAGGTACCAATCAAATATCCATTTTAATATGTTCTTTGTTCATTAATATAACGATTTGAACTTTTAGGTAACTACATCAATATACAATCTTATACTTGGTAAACTGTACTGTGATCACTACGGTACAATGCGTATTGAGGGCAGTGCTGAATACTCTTGTAAACTTAAATTCAAAGAACAGTCCATCATAGACCGGAATCCTCACCAGGTACCTACCTACTTTCAACATGTTACCACTTGACGAATGAATTCACGTGTTATGTTTAGGAGTGAGCATTCGGTTGTTCATTTTCACAGGTTCATGGTATAGTTCAAGATAAGAGTGGGAAGACAGTGGCAACGATGTTTGGGAAATGGGATGAGAGCATGCACTATGTCACTGGTGATTGTTCTGGGAAAGGGAAATTGAGCGAAGATATGTCAGGAGCTCAACTTCTGTGGAAACGGAGCAAGCCTCCTGGAAGCCCAACAAAGTATAATCTGACACGTTTCGCAATGACGCTGAATGAGCTTACGCCTGGGCTTAAGGTGAATGGCGCAGAGAATTATGTTTGTTATTTTCATAAATTGTTTCTTGTAGTGAGACATTGAGACCATGAATGAGATATGGATGTAGGAGAAGCTGCCACCAACAGATTCAAGGCTGCGACCGGACCAGAGGTATCTGGAGAATGGAGAGTTTGAAATGGCCAACGAAGAGAAGTTGCGACTCGAACAGCGACAACGTCAGGTAATACAAGTCTCTCACTACGGATACCAAATATAACAAGTGCGGTTTGGTTTTCAGTTCGGTTTTGAATACAAGGAAAGTAATAAAAACAAAATTAATTTCTTCGTTAATTTGAATTAGTATGTTTTGGAGAATTAAGAAGAAAGGCTAAAATGTTTGAAGTTTATTTTTAAAGGCTAGTTCTTTAAAAAAATAATAATAAGATACACCATTTTCATATTTAAGTTCTATATTTTACAGACTATCTGTTAATTTATAATAATATATACTATTATGTTAATTCGTATAAAATATGCCCATCTTATATTTTTAAGATCTATACTATATTTTGCGAAGTAAATTTTTACAACGAAGCTCTCACGTTAAAAGTTAGCACGGTTAATATCGTTTATACTTTTAATGAATAAATTAAATAAATTAGATAAAATAAAAAACGAATTTAGTGTTTATTTGATTAGATAAGTTCTTACAATTAATAAAAATAAAAATTATCCATAATTTAAAATAAAAAGATAATTCCTATATATATTGTGTTGTTATCCTTTTTTTTGGAACAATATTGTGTTGTTATGCAAAAATATATATTTTAATAAAATGGTTAAAAGTTTAAAAACAAAAAATACATAACTAAATATTAAGTAAAATTATTAATTATATATAATTGAAAGAGAATATCAAGTGATCTCTAAGATAAGTAAATTTTCACAACGAAGCTCTCCCGTTAAAAGTTATCACGGTTAATATCGTTTATATCCTTAATGAATATATTAAATAAATTAGATAAAATAAAAACAAATTTAGTGTTTATTTGATTAGATAAGTTCTTACAATTAATAAAAATAAAAATTATCCATAATTTAAAATAAAAAGATAATTCCTATATATATTGTGTTGTTATCCTTTTTTTTGGAACAATATTGTGTTGTTATGCAAAAATATATATTTTAATAAAATGGTTAAAAGTTTAAAAACAAAAAATACATAACTAAATATTAAGTAAAATTATTAATTATATATAATTGAAAGAGAATATCAAGTGATCTCTAAGATAAGTAAATTTTCACAACGAAGCTCTCCCGTTAAAAGTTATCACGGTTAATATCGTTTATATCCTTAATGAATATATTAAATAAATTAGATAAAATAAAAACAAATTTAGTGTTTATTTGATTAGATAAGTTCTTACTATTAATAAATTATCCATAATTTAAAAATATATTTAAAATAAAAAGATAATTCATATATATATTGTGTTGTTATCCTTTTTTTTTAACAATATTGTGTTGTTATGCAAAAATATATATTTTAATAAAATGGTTAAAAGTTTAAAAACAAAAAATACATAACTAAATATTAAGTAAACTTATTAATTCTATATAATTGAAAGAGAATATCTAAGATTTAAATATTATTTATTAATAATGAATTTAGTGTACAAATGAATTTTAAAATTTTCTAATAGATAAGAATTTTCAATGAAAACATAAATAATAATTTGAAATTGTAATTTTTTAATTAGTAATACATGTATTAATAAGTAATTATAAAATCTCTATGCCCGCACACGCGGGCGAACACCTAGTAATAATTAAAATCTGGGTTTTGTATATACTTATAGTCTTAACTTTTAAAATGATGTTCATACGGTTGCACTATTTTGTCCGTATTTCATTCAGTTTTTATAATCACATCAAAACTCACATCTGGCCCGTGTGTGTCACAGGCTAGGAAGATGCAGGAGAGAGGATGGAAGCCGAAGTGGTTCACGAAAGAGGAAGGGAGCGAGGCTTACCGATACAAAGGAGGGTACTGGGAAGCCCGCGAGAGCAGATCATGGGAAGACTGTCCAGATATCTTTGGTCACATCGATTCCGAACAACAAACTGAGTAAATAACATAAGCTTCAGTTCTTTTCTCATCGATTCTTAAATCACAAAATCTTAACCTCCTATTTTTTTTTTTCCATTTAGAGTTTTTTTTTCATGGGCTTTCTTTTTCATCTCATTATTCTTTACTCAGAAGTTTGCGTTACAAGTGTTTTTACTTGTTATTTTTTTTTGTAATCAAGAAAAAAGTTCGATTAATATACAAATTTGTTCAATCCTTGTAAATGGAGGAATATGCTGTAAATCTTGTTTGGGCTTATATTGAATACGCAAAAGGCAGAAAACTACCTTACTGGATATCCGCAAGAGGTAACAATGCTAACAGGAGTCCTCTCTTGTCTTTAGATATTTAAATTATTCTTTTTGTTTCTGACAAAAATTTCCGATTCCTTGATTTTATTGTGATTTGTCCGACTTCGCTTAACGTTTAAGGGGTTTTCCCATACGGGCATGAGCAAAGTTTCGTTTAACAGTAAAATGATTGTTATTGTGATTTTTTTTTGTATCTTTAGAATAATTTAGTAAGATCAGAGTTTCTCTTACTTGGGAGACCGTTGTAATGAAAATTGGGTTTTCAGTATTCCAAGATTTTCAAAAGGTTATATTTTGGTGGCAAAAGAATGCTTCGGCTTCCTGCTCAATTAGATTGGGGATGCAGAAGAGGTTTTGATATGGAGGATGATCAGCTGGATGATATTAACACAAACCAGGAAGCACAGGAGGACCAGGTGACTAGGAAGAAATTTTTAATGGTGGGAAATACAAGAAAAAGGTGACTGGTGGAAAAACTCATGTCCAAGCAGCCAAACAAGAATGGTGAAAAGGGACCATTACCTCCAAAGAAGGCTACTTCCAAGATAAAAACCTAGTCAGGAATAGAGAAGTGGAAGTGGCTTAAAAGTTTTTTTTTTAATTTCATAAATAAGATAAAACCTAGTTAGGAATAAAGTTCATTGGCTTTTCTTTGTTTATCAAATTGCATTGTTTCTTTACAAGGTCCCTGAATAATGAATTCATGTTGAGGTTTTATCTCCAGTCATTTGTCTCTATATTCTTTCTGGTCATTGGTATTGAGGATATGGAGTGTTGCACATGATATTACAAATATTCTAACCTTGAATCATTTCTAAGTGGCTTCATAGCATAAACTATTTAGGTGAGGTTATTTTTAATTTTCGTGGGAAGTAGAGAGCTCCTAACCTGAATCAGATGCGGCTAGTTGTCTGACCCTCACGGTGAAAGGGTTTACTACTTAACAGGTCAATCTATATCTTGTAGTTTTGAGGTTACATAACAACTTGGTACCACCTGTTGCTACACGGTTATTGCATTTTCTCAGGTTTTCTTATGCTTTCAAAAGTAACGGATACAAGGGTTCTCGTAAATGGTTTTCCGATATCTTGTTGACGATAAGGGATGTTATACTTAGCTCTATCTAGTTACTGGGCTTGGTGGATTGTAAGGTTATTAAGAGTTTATAAGGTTAGTAGGTTACTATAATCTGGTCTTCTATCTTTGTACCGTATGGTTTGGAGTCATCCTAAAAACAAAGGAAATCTTATGAGACAAAAGCATGCAAAGTTTTAAATTGCGTCATGTTCAGTTTTCACATAATCACATTGACTTAATCTTACTATCTCTGTTTGCACAGGTCCATCACAAACTTTAAAGGTCTCAGGAATATGCGCAATGCGTGCCAGACATATATGTTGGTTGTTCAGAGTCTCAGGAATAGAGGGGAGCAAGATTATACGAAAAGTGTTTGCAAAACTTGGGCCCTTCACGTTTAATAGTTATGAGGTTGTACAAAGTTTGGATTCTAGATCACCGTAAATATGGTACGGAGGAGGATTGTCAATGTATCTATTTCATGTTTAACAAGATTCTAGATTAAAAGGCTCCGTGCCAAGCAATATAAGAGATCCTGGTTTCTTCCTACGCTTTCGAAATGAAGCATTTCCTGCTGGATCCCCGAATGGTCCAGGCCGGGGTGCTCCGTATAACCTTTAAGAAGTGACGTCCTGATCTTCACACCACCCGAAAATTTGCTGTGGAGGTACTATTTCGGTCGAGCAAAAAGCACGAGTCCCAACATGAATTCGGAAGAAAAAAGGAAAAGGGTATAATTAAAGAAAGTCTCTTTTCTTTGAGCAGGACAGGGGTCTTCTTTGAAAGTTAATTCTACTCCTCTGAGTTTTAGTTTTACGTTGTATTCATAGGCTTTTAAATAGCCAGATCAGTTAAACAAAACCAGGAGAGATCTTATCTACACAATCTCATATGTACAGGAATATCTTAACTAAGTTGTTACAAGAATATTCTTATTCTATCACCCTCCCGCAGTCACATCATCGGGTGGTCGAATGGTAAGACTGGTCCTGAATTGTTGGAACAGCGCTGTCAGAAGCCCTTTGGTAAAAATATCAGCGAATTGCAGTGAAGAAGGGACGAAGAGAACTTTGACTTCACCAAGTTTCACCTTTTCAAGTACAAAGTGGATATCAATTTCCACATGCTTAGTTCTCTGATGTCGACCTGGATTGCGAGACATATATATTGAGATGATGTTGTCACAGTAGACTATGGAGGCCTTCGTTATAGGAACCCCTAGCTCAAGTAATAGGTTTCTAATCCACGTAAGATTTGCCACTGTGTTGGCTACACCTTTATACTCTGCTTCTGAACTCGATCGCGAGATTGTAGGTTGCCGTTTAGATGACCAGGAGATGAGATTAGGTCTGAGATACACGCAGTAACCAGATGTCGATCTTCGAGTATCCGGACATCCAGCCCAATCAGCATCCGAGTAAGCCACCAAGTCTGATATGGATCCTTTTTGAAGTTGGAGGCCATAAGAGATAGTACCTTTTAGATAACGAACAATTCGTTTTAGAGCATGAAGATGAGGCAAGCGAGGATCGTGCATGTATAATCAGATTTGGTGAACCGCATACGCAATGGCGGGTCTTGTAAATGTCAGATACTGCAGTGCTCCTGCTAGGCGACGATATTGAGTAGGGTCTACGATCGGATCACCATCATCAACAGAAAGCTTGGAGTGCAAGTCAACAGGAGTTGCAAGGGGTTTACAATAAATCATTCCAGCACGCTTGATGATGTCTTGAGCTATTGGCTTAAGAAAATACCTCCGTTGATGAAATAAGCTTTCACGCCAAGGAAGTAGTGCAGCTTTCCCAAATCAGACATAGGGAATTCCTTCTGAAGTTGCGACACAATTTGTTGTAGAAGGTTGTGTCCGAAGCTGTTAATATTATGTCGTCGACATAGAGTAGGAGGTATGCAGCGCGGCCGTTTTTGTTGAAAATGAACAGAGAGGCATCACTTTTACTGCAGGAAAAATCAAGATTAAGGACGAACGATGCAAACCCAGAATTCCAGGCTCTTGGTGCCTGTTTGAGGCCATAGATAGCCTTGTTTAGTTTGCAAACATGGTCTGGAAATTCCTTGCTTTTGTATCCTGGTGGTTGATGCATGTATATGGTTTCATCAAGAACCCCATGGAGGAACGCATTCTTTACGTCCAGTTGATGTATGGGCCAATTGTGCGCGAGACTAACATCTAACACCGTCCTTATTGTTGCAGGTTTTACAACAAAACTGAATGTCTCAGTGTAGTCTATACCCTCTTCTTGTGACTTGCCGTTAGCAACAAGCCGAGCTTTGGGACGCTTGATAGTTCCATCTGCATTGAGTTTGTGCTTATAAAGCCAAATACATCGCACAATGTTAGTATTGCTCGGTCTTGGTACAAGATCCCAAGTCTGAGTCTCGTGAAAGGCATCCATTTCATCGTCCATTGCTGGCTTAAAGTTTGGATCCGATAGGGCTTGTGTGTGGCTAGTTGGAACAGTTGAAACAGTTGAAAGTAAGGTGAACTGCTTCTTTGGCTTTTTCATACCAGTTTTACTTCTAGTTTGCATTGTGTGACGAGGTATGTCAGGTGCAGGGACTAGATCGTGGGAGGTGGTACCTGTAGAAGAAGTGTTTGGAGGCGAAGTAGGATTTGGTGTAAGAGCAGGAAGAGTGATGTTTGAAGGCTGAGCCGTTTGAAGAATCTGTTTGAAGAGAGGAGAAGGCTCATCTTGCGACTGAAGAAACTGATAGTAAGTGGTGGAAGATTGTTTTTCAGCCGCTGGAAACTCTGACTCATCAAAGTAAACAGGACGAAAGATGATTATTTTTCATGTTTTAAGATCCTAACATCTATACCCTCGATGAAGAGATGGGTATCCAAGAAATAACAGGGCGTAGAGCGAGGTGAAAGCTTATGAAGGTTAGAGTGGTTGAGATTAGGAAAGCAGAGACACCCAAAAACCTTGAGATGATCATATTTAGGAGCTTTATGAAAGAGCATAGTAAAAGGTATGAGGTTTTGTATGGAGACAGAAAGGAGAATGTTTAAAATGTGGACCGCAACATTGAGAGCCTCAACCCAATACCCAACAGAGAGATGAGCTTGAAAAAAAGAAAACAAATGGCATTATTAACTGTTTGTATCATACGTTCGGATTTACCATTTTGTTGAGAAGTATGTGGACAAGAAAATCGAATTTGAATCCCTTTTGATAAAAAAATGGTCCAGAAAAACAGAGTTGTTATATTCTCTCCCGTTATCGCACTGAAAAGCCTGAATTTGAGTCCTGAATCGATTTTGAACGTAGGCTGAGAATATTAAAAACTTTGCGAATACCTCGCTCTTACGGCGTAATGGGAAAATTCATAGAAAGTGAGTGTAGTCGTCGAGATATAAAACATAATATTTGAGATCACTTATGCTCGGTATTGGGGACGTCTATACGTATGAATGAACAAGTTCTAAAGGTTTAGAAGTGTAAGATTCAGACTTAGAAAATGGAAGTTTTATTTGTTTCCCCAATTGACATGCCTGACAAGGAGTGTGAAGGTTGTCGTTATTACAAGCAATCAAATGCGATGAACATAAGGAATTCAAATCATTGTTATTAAGATGAGCTAAGCGTTTATGCCACAGAGAAGGCAAAAAATATAATAAAGCAGTAGAGATTTGAGGTTGTGGCGAAGCTGGAATGGAGTAGAGATCACCACTGCTGTTACTGCGCAGAAGAACCTCATGAGTATGAAGATCCTTCACAGAAAATCCGAAAGGGTCAAATTCCAAAGAACATAAATTATCTTTAGTAAACTTTCGGACAGAGATCAAATTTTTGAAAATTTGTGGAGTTATGAGAACACGGCTAAGAGAAAAGGACGAGAAGAAGAATGTAGTGAAGTATTTCCAGAAGAGATTACCGGAATCCGAGACCCATTGCCAACAATAACACAATGATTGATATCTTTAACAAGATTGGACTTGAGTATACCTTCATTTTCCGCCATGTGACTGGTGGCTCCAAAGTCCATGTACCATTCCTCCCGTTGATGGATCACCTAGTGTCATAGCATTGAAAGCGTTTGAGAAGTCAGTTGTTAGCGGAGGATCTGTCATGGAGACGTTTGCATGATGGGTTGTCTGCGGTCTTGGTCCAAGAACACGTTGATTTGGATTGTTAGGAAGGAATTGTCCCCATAAAGGAAACTGCGGTTGCTGCCATTGTGGAAAGGAACCAGGCCAGTAGTTTCTTGCAGGCCACGTTTGCTGATTGTAACGATTGTTGTTGTTGCGCCCTCTGTATCTGTTGCCGTTGTTGTTGGTGCAACGAGAACCGCGAGTGTTGTTGTGGTAGTTGTTGTTGCGAGATGATTGGGATCGGTTGCTGTTTGGTTTCTCGTCTGCAACAGTGAGAATGGTGGAAGAGGATGCATGATCAGTGGCTGCATGCTTCTTGAGCTTGTTGACACGCTTCTCCTCCATTTCGAGCATTGACTGTGCTGATTAAAATGAAGGGAATGGCTCGCGATTTTTTATTACATTGATTATGTTATCAAACTTGTCGTTCAATCCATTTAGAAGATACATAACCAATGTACGATCTGTCACCGGAGCATCAACATTCGCCAAGAGATGAGATAGAGACTTCAACTTCTGACAGTAAACCAGAATTGTGAGGTCGCCAATCTCTGTTGTTCTTAGGTCATTTTCGAGTTGAATCGCTCTCCCCTCCTTATTGTTGCAAAATTGGTTCTCAATTCTGATCCATATATCCCTAGCTGTACTGCCTGTCTTGAATGAGCTGCGAAAGAGTTTCTCAGCTAAGGTACCGTAAATCCATAGTTTGGCAAGGCCATCACGTTTGTGCCCCATGGCATCATCGACACCAGTTGGAACAGAAGTATCGTCAATGTTTCCTAAGACGTCGAAGGCCAAACAATGTGTGTGGAAAAGTTCACGCCACGCATCGTAGTTGTGATCATCTAGATCTAAAATGATCGGAATGTGAGTCTTGATGTTAGTAACACCAAAGGCTTGATCAACATGTGCAGGAGGAGCTGCCGCCATAGCGAAGAAGAAGAAGAAAAGCAAGAGAGAAATGAAGAAGAGATCAGAGAAGAAGAGATCGAAAGGAGTGAGCTCTGATACCATGAAAGTTGATTATACTACTCTGAGTTTTACGTTGTATTCATAGTATTTTAAATAGCCAAATCAGTTACACAAAATCATGAGTGATCTTATCTACACAATCTCATATGTACGGGAATATCTTAACTAAGTTGTTACAAGAATATTCCTATTCTATCATTCTTCTCCAGCATAAGTCGGCTAATGGGTCAAGTTTTCCTCATGCCTTTGGGTAAAATTGAAAATTTCTACGAAAAGAGATCTTCCCATATTTTAGATTTTAGGATATGGAAAGATCTAACATAGATTTTGACTATAGCCTGAGTGGTTGACTCGCAGCGGTTGCGGGAGTCTGCGGATGTGGATGGTTGTGATTCTAACGTTGATAAGCGATTTGTATGACTGGTATAGCGGTTAGAAATTTGTGCGTTTGCAGAATATTTGTGACTGGTTGATTATAAGATATTATAACGATTTAATAATAAATAACCAATATTAACCCATTATAACATAATAAAAATATCAAAAACATACTAATATGATATAATATAATAATTATTAATAAAATACAGTAATTTTAATAAACTATAATAATTATTAGTAATTATTATAATTAATAACAATATTACGTTATTTAATTATTTTGTAGTTTAAATGAAATTTATAGTGTTAATAAGATTTATTTTGAAGATTTATATTAGAAATTCTTTAAAAAATATTCTGTTTGTTTATGTATTTATATATTTTATATATGTATATATATATATATTAATGTTTAAAAATTATAGTGAATAGTTTTTCGCTTAAAGTTCTTACAAAACAAATTATGATACTGTTAGTGAATTTAAATTTAAATTTTAAATTTAAATATATTTTTATATTTATAATATTTTATTTTTAAAATTTAAATTAAAAAAATTAGAATATTTTAAATTAATTTATCCACCCGCAACTGCAAAAGCCAGTGGAAACCAACTTTTAATTTTAAGAGGCTTAGAACAGTTTGTAGAGTTTTTGTCGTTGCTTCAAAATGCCAACAAAAACTACAAAACCCAAAAGATGCGTTTGTGGGTGGTAGCGGAAAAACCAGCCAAACCCTGGTTTGATAATCGATAAAAGTACTTCTAAACCCTAGTAAAGGAGGATGGCCAACTATTCACTTTCGACTATAGAAAACGAGGGCTAGAACTAGTGTTTACAAATCATTATTGTTGGGCCTATATCTTGACAAAGCATGGGAAACCTTATAAAAGAGTCAAGGCCGACTTCATCCATGTCGATCGGGACATGTCGATCGGGACATGAGGCCGAGCTCACAACGAAGCTGCAAGGTCGAAAGCCCGCACGAAGACAAATAAATCGGTCTCTTGGGAATATTCTCCGATCCTAACCAACAGAGCCTAAGATCTTGGAATCAATAACAAACCAATGAAGATATCGCGGCAACATGCGAAGAGAGGAACGACTATAAATAAGGAGAAGATCAAGAGAAAACAGAGATTTTGAACCCTAGATACACAATACACACACGACCTCAACCTCGACCTCTAACCCTCAATGTTTTTTTCTTAGCTCTTATTCATTGTTATTACATTCATTGTAACCTTTGTATTTCAATCAATCTTTATTAATAAAGTCCATTTTTTTTGTCAACCGAATCTGATTATATTGTTGTATTTTGAGGATATCGTTGTCCACATTATTTCTTCCATAATCCTTATAAATAATCACTACCAAATACCTAGTGTGAGTTTTAGGATCTACACCACTGATTTTATAATTACTTCTTTGCCACGTCTTGTAAGAAAAAATTGTGTCTTAGAACCACCAAGACTTTCCAGTATTCCTAAATAATTTCTCATTCCCATAATGGTAGTGGTCCACGGTAGCTGTTGAACTTCTACTTGTATGGCTTCTGGGACCTTATACCCAAATTGGATGGAAGATTTCATAAAATTAATTCGTTGTCTTGATACCCTTTCGTAATCCTTAAGAATCCTCAAAATAACCTCGTAATCTTGACTATTTGATTTGCAAAAAAATAGACTATCGCTGCAAATAATACGTGAGAGAGCACTCGGCTTCCTCCGGCTATCTTCAAGCCTGTTAAATGTTTTTCTTTTTATTCCTTCTGGATACTTGCAATTAGTGCTTCCTTTTACAAATTGGGTGTTAAAGGATTACCTTGTCTTAATCATATGTCATTTTGGTTGTTCATTTATGAGTACTTTGTACTTAACAGAGAGATACACGCCATCATCAAAGATACCCATTTAGGGGAGAAACCCATCTTCAACAACATTTTTTGTATAAAGAGTTATTCTATTTGATTGTAAACCTTGCTCATATCCATTTTGATAACTAAAAACTTGTCTTTGCAGAAACTATTTTTTTCTGAGTCCATAAAACATTTCAAAAGCTATAAGAATATTATCTGGAATCAATCTTCTTGAAAGAAGGCAGACTGAGTCTTCCGGTAATATTGGTATAGTCATTAATGATCTTTTATGTAGTATAAAGATTTTGATATTATCCAAAAGACATAAGGAGAAAATGATAGCGTGTTAAATTTAGTAAAACTATTTGTCAACTAATAAATGACAAGTTTTTAAATGGTGAAGAACATAGAAAGTGTCATAATAGCGTGTTAATTGTTGATTATGGTATAAATATTTGTAAAAATTACACTACAAGAAAACATATTTTTTACTATGGCAGTATTCATTGTAAATTCGTCGTAAACGGAGAGTTACGACGAATTAACGTCGAAAGGGAAGCCTCGTCTCGGCGTCTCAATATATAGAAAAGGATTCGTCGTAAACGCGACGTAATATTACGACGAAGTTACCAGGCCCGCGTTTTTCGATTTACACGAAATTACGTCGAAACGTCGGTTTACGACGAATTTACCAGGCCCGCGTTTACGACGAAGTTACTAGGCCCGCGTTTTTCCATTTATGACGCAATTACGTGGAATAGATAACCATTTACGACGATTTTACAACGCTTAACCCTAAACACCGAGAATGAAATCCCTAAATCCCAAAGTCACATATCATCTTACATCATATCTCTTCTCTACTACTTCTTGCTCTTTCTCCAACTTAAACTCTAAAACCCTAAAACTCCAAATAATTTTTTAAAAACTAAAGAAATACATATTATATAAAACCACATTTGTTACACATACATTAAGATGGTAAAAACACAATATTTCTTTAAACATACGTTACAATAGAGAAATACAACATTTGTTACATATATTACATCACTCTAAATCGTTTTTGTTCTCATCACTATCATTACAATCATCAT
>NC_027750.1:18022402-18033711 GCF_000695525.1 Brassica oleracea var. oleracea | reverse complement strand
AAATACTCTTTAAACAACTCCGCCCATGCATCCATGCAATTCTCAGGTAAATTATGATCCGTTTTAATATTCATCATCCTAGCTGCTAGAGACAATTTAGAGAGACCTTTTCTACAACCAGTGTAAATTGGCTGATTTGCAGCATCTAGCATTTCATAAAACCTTTTTGTATCCAAATTAGGTTCTTCTACATTTCCAGTTCCACCAGCTATTGTTATAGTTGTTTCTAAAAATGCATCACTAATCATATCTTGAACCCTATCATGATCTACCATCTGCTCATGATCTTGATGATAATTATATTTATTATGCAAATGATTCGGTTCTTCACTATGATGACCATCCTCAAAATTATTATTACTACTACTAGCTTCATTTCCCCCATAACCCTCTCCATGTTGATACCAAATGTAGTACTGTGGTGTAAATCCTCTGTTTACTAAATGCTTCCATACAGTTTCACTACGTGCAAATTTTGAATTCTTGCATTTCCGACAGGGGCAGAACATCTTACCGCTTTCCTGTGTGATCGGTGTACAGCCCGCCTGGTGCATGAATGTCTCTAGCCCGCTCAGAAATGCGTTCGTCACCCTTCCGTCGGAATCTTTGTGCAAATACATCCAACTCCGTAACTCGTAAATACTACCTCCACCGGCCATTTTTTTCTTAGATTTTTTTTTGAAATCTTTTTTTTTCTGATTTTTTTTTGGATTTTTTTTTCCGTTTGTGTGTTGTGAGGAAGAGAGTTGTGGGAAATGACATATATATAGAGAAATTTTCGAGTTGGGTAGTTGAAATATAACAACGATTTTACAAGAAATGTTTTACATGGATTTTACATGGTTTTAACATAATATTTACAACGACTTTACGATGAAATTAGGTAAGTTAAAGCACATTGAATACACGTTTTCACCTAAATATAACGGTAACATGTTTCGTTGTAATGTCGATGTAATGATTACGACGTATTTCTCATTCCACGTACTTTTGTCGTAAACTTACATGGATTTTACGACGAACACTATTCGTCGTAAATTTATATGGTGTTTACGACGAAAGTTGGATTCTTCGTAACGGCGTTGTAAACACCAAGTAAATTTACGACGAAATATTTTCGTCGTAAATCTTCGTTGTTATGGGCACGTTTTCTTGTAGTGTTATTAAATGGAACTATGGAAGTATAATTAAAACTAAATAAAATGACGATATTTTTTTTGGATAAACCAAGGGTGTCCAACGGTTACAGGTTAGCTCGGTTGCTCTACGTGAGAGTTAGAAACTTACATCGCCTGGCCATATGACGGACACTAGCAATTTTGTACTAGAAAGAAAACGATCACTGCCCTATATCAACAAGGCGCCTCTTCGTCCAATGGAAATCACTAGACCAAAGCAACGTAGTTGAATGACGATAATTTCATATCAGTTCTTCGCCAGTACGTTATTGTTATTTCATTATAACAACTCATGAATTTCTCGTTTTTTAGTAAATCATTCTACATGACTATTTTCCAGATTAACTCGATAATATATCAAATGATTTTGCATTTTGTTGTTTTCTTCGCGTGAGCAGTTTTCTCTAAGTAAAGTTTTTACTAATACTAGTTCAATAGGGTAGGATAGGAAGTGGGCCACTGAGTCTCTGCATACAAGAAGATGGACACAAATATTTATACGGCAATAATATAAACAGATAAAAAGAATAGTTAATGCAATAAATAAAATAAGAGAGCAACAGTAAAGGACAGTCCTTGGGACTAGACTAAGTGGAAGTGATGAGGGGTCTGCGAAGAGGAGGCAGTCTCTAAAAGCTCTTTTCTTTTCTTCGTATGGTAACTTTCAAATCCCAGTTTGTTAGTATCTCTGTCGTCACTTAATAATTGACCCTTCTTCTTTTTCGTCTCCTTAAATCTAACCCCATTCTATAATTTACACTCATGTCTTGTGTTGTCTGGTTGGTCTTGATTACTACTTATAGAAGTAATCAAACATGAGTTTTTTTTCCTACCCTTTTTCTCCATTTATACGTCAATCTTCATTATTAATTTATAACCATTCTATACTTAAAACACAACAATATTTTTGACCGTTGGATGAGTTGCTCTTAAAAGGACTACGTCCTTGTCCGTTCTGTCGGCCAAAACTCAAAAATATAGCTGATTGAGTGAGCTTTTCAGAAAATATTAATTAATGTTTAATCAATAAGCCAAAACATTCTCTAATTAGTAGTAATTATTATAGGTCTTATGCATTAATAAAAAAATCATTATAACCGTGTGGTCTCGTACTATTCTCATACTGTAAATCGTTATTATCGGAGAATAATTTTCTATACATCTATGCTTTGGAAAATGTAAAATTTTAGACAACAGAAGATAACATTTTGTAACAAAAATAATTTTATTAGAACAACGAAGTACTGTTTCTAAATAGATGTAGTAATAATTTTGTTATACGAGGATATGGGGCAAATATCATAAAATACTTCTATTCATTTTTGGTAGAAAATATCTTTAATTAATGACTTTCGAATTTTGGATACACATTTTTTCATACATTTTGCACAAATTTTTTGAATATCTACAACAACTTCAACTATGCGTGATATAAAACATGTTATGTTTAAAATATGAGAAATTCTCCTAACTAGATCATTTTTAAGTTTTTATCATAAAAACAAATTTCGTAGAAAAAAATGACCAAAATATTTTATTTAATAGGTAAAAATACTTTAATATCCTAGATATATAAATAAAAATAAATAACAAAAAATATTATAGTTTTAGATTATATATATTTTTTAATTCGAAGTTTTTTATAATAATTTTTTTTATTTATTTTTTTTCAAATTTTTTTTGTAATTCGAAATACTTTTCGAAACTATTTTTCAAATTTTTATTTTCAAAATTTTAATATTTATTTTTTATTTTATAAAATTTTAAAACTTAATCCCGAATCTTCACCCTTTAACTTTAAATCTTAAGGTTTGGATTAGTTAACCATAAGAGTATAAGTGTACATTTACCTCTTTAATGAAACATTTTGGTCATTTTGATCTTTAGAATATATATCTGTGACATGTATCTCTTAAAATTTATTTCTCGTATCAAATATAAAATTAACAAAATATGCATATGAAATTATCTCATTTTCTCAGAAAAAATCATTGAGTTGGTGAAAGGGAAAACAACATTTACTGTTTGAAAATAACAATAAAAGCGAAAAGACATTTGACCTAAATTCTTGTATACGCCTTTATGAAAATTTATTCGTATTAATTGTTATTAGTGAATATATAAATCTACATATCTTACTATATTTTAACTTTCATATTGTTTTTGCTTTAACTAATATGTAACTAACAAGGAACAAGATAAATTAAATAGTATACAGTTATAATATCAATGTGCATATATGTGTTTCAAAGTTTTTAAATTTCTACAGACGCTAAAAATAATATCATATTTTGTCATTTGTTTTGGATCATAATATATAAATTTAAATCTATTGAATCGAATATGGTAACTCCCTAATTCTATTTGAATGCTTAAAACATTCATTTTGAAGGATTCTAACAAATATTAAAAATATGGAATAATATAAAAGATGAGAAATTATGAAAATTTCATCAAAAGTTTTTAAAACATATGTTTTTGAAATGGTATACTTTCTTTTCTAGTATTAATTTTAATTCTATGATCAATTTATATAAAATGATATATGCACATCGAGGAAGACAACCAATAGAAGTTAGGAATGTACAATCCATTGAGAGATGGTGTTTTACAGATGGGTCGTGGAAAAATAAGGATTTTTATTCAGGAGAAAGTTGGTATAGTACCCTAGAGGGCTTTGACGGTCTAATGGGGACACGGAATGTTAGAGCATCTCTATTACCTCTTCATGCGGAGATGGAGGCTTTAATATGGACAATGAATTGTATGAGGAATTTGCATCAGTTTCAAGTTACGTTTGCAACAGATTGTTCTCAATTGGTAAATATGGTTTCAGAACCAGAAGAATGACCGACATTTTAAGTGTACTTGGAAGACATAAAAGTTTTGATAGGAAGTTTCAGAAACACAAAGATCATTCATGTACCTCGAACGGAGAACTCTCGGACGGACAATCTAGCACGCAGTGCCAGAACACAACCGTCTTTCGTCGTTCACACGGCAATATCTTGGTCATCTGACGAAGGAGCATCACGTTGAATGCAGTCTTACCAGCTTGGTTCGCAGACCCACATATTGATGAAAAAAAAAAAAAATTGTTTTTAAATTTTATGTTGAGAACCTAATTGCAATATAGGTGTTTTTAGTACTATATAAAAAAGAAGGTGGACTTTAAGTAAAAGCAAAGTAAAAGGTAGGTTTAGCTTCTCTTTCACATCAATAAATAAAATGCTTAGCAGCTGTATGGATCGAAATTATGGACTAATAAAAGATAACTAAAATATGTGAATTATATGTTTCCACGAGATTGTTTATTCGATCAAATATTTCATCACAAGACAAACAGCATCATGGCTTTGTTTTCATGTCGGTTTATAGTTGATCCATCTTTTCTGTTTTATAAACTAATGGTCTTTCATATAGTATGTCGTAAGTGGTAGCCATGCATCGCTTGTCCACCTTGATTATTTCATTTGATTAGTAAACATTGCTTAATCGCTGAATCATGGAAAAAAAAGTTAGGCTATAAAAAAAAATTAAACTACGATTTTTTTAAAAAAATTACGGAATGATAATATATTAATTAAAATAGTTGTATGATATTTACTTTATTATAAGGAAAAGAAAACACCGAAGTTAAACTAATTATTACAAAATGTGAAAATAACTAAAACTTATTAAAAATATTTTTCTTTTTATTATAAATATTTATCTTATTTTTCATATATGTTTTTAATAATAGATTGACATCTTATAATATTATAAGACAAATCATAATATAGTTTTATTTACAACATAACTATATAAAAAAATTATTACTATTTATTTATATTTTTAAAATAATATTATCGTATAATTTAGTAATGTGAAAATGTTGATTTTGTAAATAATCTACTAAAACACATTTGTCTACTTAATAAATTTTTTTTTGTACTTTTGTCAACAAAAACGCAAACGTGCGTTTTTGGGTCTTTTTCTTGGTTCCGCAACTTTTGTTGATAGGAAGAAATCTTGCGGAATCTATTTTAAATCACCATTCTGCCATTCTACAAAGTTACCATGGCCATTGTTCAGTGGTAATAGCCTATTAACATATAAAAAAACAACCCAACTATAGTTTCTCTATTTTTTTTCATTTGTTACATCGTTCAATATTAATACTCCTCTACAATATCATGTCATTTGTTGCCTCTATTTAGTTCTATTTAGTCCTACTGTAATGTTTATAAAATACGAAATTTGTTTGTTTGAACCATATAAGGGAGAAGTTGTTTTTTTTTTTTGTTGATAACCGTAGGGATCCGGCGACCGAGGTCAACCGACTAGTCCCACGAAGTCTACGGTACTCTACGTATTCTTGCGATTTAACGCTAGTCCGGATAGCCACACGGGGTTTCGAAGCCGGGTCCGTATTGGGACTGTTGCTCCTTCGAGACCACTAGTCCACCACCGCGTGGTTTAGGGGAGAAGTTATTAAAAGAAAAAATGTTAAGCTATCTGCATTACCACTGCTTCAATATTCTTGATTCTTTTTCAACAACTTTAATTTTAAGTAGGCATGGGCATTTTAACCTGGATCCGAAGACCCGAACCAGAACCGACCCAAAAATATCCGATTCGGAACCGGACCGAAAATTTACAGGTACCTTTTGGATCTAAATTTTTTTTACTCGAAAGAACCAGAACCAAAAAAGAACCGACCCGAATAGACCCGGACCCGAAAAGAACCGATCCGAATAGACCCGACCCGATAAGAACCGATTTGTACCCGACTTAAAAATATGTATATCTAAAACTATGATGTTTTTGTGTTCTATTTTATATATATTATTTTATGATTTAGTTGAAATATCTTCTGTTAACAACATTTGTTATTATTTTTTAACATTTTTAATGTAATATAAAGCTTTAAAATGTAAAATTTAGAGTTTTAAAATGTTTTATTTTAATTACTAATAGTTTCATTTAAATTGTTTTGTAAAATTTTAGATATATATGACAAATATTCAACTAAAGTTGATGGAATTGAGTATATCATGTCATTTTTAGATCCTACATACCCGAACCCGACCCGGACCCGATATGGACCCGAAAAATTACGGGTATTTTATGGGTATTTTAATTATAGACCTGAACCGACCCGGACCCGAGAAGAACCGACCCGAATCCGAACCGAAAATTTCTAAGTACCTATTGGGTCTAAATATTTAAGACCCGAAAAGACCCGGATCAGAAAGGAACCGGCCCGAACCCGACCCGGACACCCGAACGCCTAGGCCTAATTTTAAGTATGTCTAGTTAACACAAAAGTAATATATTTATACTGCAGATGTTTTTTTTTTTTTTTTTTTTTTGAAAAAAGGCTTTTTATACTGCAGATGTTCTATCACCAAAATCTGTAGGACGCTACCTAACACTATTGTCATTGTATTTGAACATATATTTGGTAAACCCGGTATATGTAACCTATAAACTAGCTTCTAAAGTTAAGATGGTTTACGTATGATTTTCTGAAAATATAATGCTTTAGCCTGCAGTATGCTGATATTTTATGATAAATAGCATTTGAGATGAAGCGCAAATGGAACAAAACATCACATTTGAGCATTGCAAGAAGAAACCAAAAGAGGAGGGGTAGAGCCAAGAGTTAAAAAAAGAGGAAATGTATTAAACGAGAAAACCCAAGAGCATCATTTCTTGAAATGTTTAAATTCCTCATGAACATATAACATAACATACATATTATATATTAGACACAGACGCTGTCAACTCCATTTATAAGCCAAGCAAGAGCATGAGCTTCCATCGAAGTCTAGCCCAAGGCACAGTTACCCCTTCAACTAGCGCGGAAAAAAACGAACCCACCAAAAGAGTCTTGGATTCCCATTTGTTAATTTGTCTATTTTTATAAATAATGGTTTCCAAATAACTTTTTATTATAATAAATGATTTTGAATTGATGATGATGTGAATAGAGTTCTGACAAAAGATGGGGTCCGTCTATAAATGTCCCATCTCTCCTTTTGTAGCGCGCATCTCTCGGGGGACTTGTATTTTCTGTCTGGCCCAATGCTCTCTCTCTCTCCCTCTCTCGCACATGCAAATCAGCAACGACAACAGTGAAAGTTTTTGCTTTAAATTTTATTTTTTGTGAACCAGTGAAACAGCTAAACCCATCATTTTTTTCTGTTTTTTTTTTTTGAAACTATCTTTTTTTTTCTATTTGCTAACATGTAATTTTATAAAGGGTATTCAAACATGTTTTTTTTTTTGACAAAGGGTTTATTCAAACATGTTGTTACTTAATGGGTTTGGTTAAAAATCTTTATTTATGATTAGTGATCTTTTGATGGTAAAACACCTTATCGTTTGTATTGTCTTTTTATAAATCATGTATAAAACAGTTGCAAAAAATAATAATAACAAATCAGGTATAAAATATATCAAAGGAAAATAGACAACTGAAAAGAGAAATGGTAAAGAACTATCAAGTAAAATAGGAAAATGGAACTCATAAATCAATAGCATCTTCCTACAAATCTAGAAAAGTTCTATTCACAATTATGTTTGGTTTAATTTTAGAGTATTGTTTTAAAAAATAGTTCCAATTAATTTAAAGCAGTACAAGTTTTTAATAAGAGAAAATGATAAATTTTAAAACTAATAAATCAAATAAATTTTAGATTTATTTTTAGCAATATATAATAACACTATTTTTTTTTAACAATATTTTGATTCTATTTATAAATAAAACATAAAAACCCTATAACTCTTATCAGTCCATTACTTTCATTACTATAAATTTATTTATTATTGTTTTGATTTATTTTTACCTATTTTATTAATTAGGATTTACCTTTTGGAAAAATATTTTTACAAAATATCTGATATAAGATTTTTAAAAATATAACAGAATTTTTTTTTTCAATTTTTTGGAAACCTTTTTCAGAAAATCTATGAAAACATTTTTTTGCGCAATTAACAAAACCATAATGCATTTAAACAAGCCAAAATTATATTTTTGGTATTGTAATATTTTTATTCGAAAATATAGAACTTTTCATTGTTCATGTTGCTCACAATTTGGTAAAAAACATTAAAATTTTGTACTTCGTTCAACATACCACTCAACGAATTTGAAAGCCTTTGCTTTGATCAAAATGCATATATAAAAAGATTTATGTTTGAATAAAATGAGTGAAGAATTTTTTCAAGTAACACTTTTCAAGATTGTCATCACATTCTTTCCTGCATATAAATACACTTTAGGAAAACTGATAGTTTTCTAAGCAAATGAAATATTACCACATAACTATATATATACCTAAAAGTAATGTATTGAAAATTACAAAAATGATATGTTATGCAATTGAAAACATTTGAAAACATATTAAAACATCATCGGAATTACGGGTTCCATATCCGACGCATTTTTTCGGTTGTCAAAATTTTATCGAAATTTTACATTTTTCAGTACACTTATTCTTATAAATGTTTGGTTATAAAGTGATATATTATTTTTGTAATTACCAGTCATTTTTATATTTTTATAAATGTATTTAGATCATAAGGTGGAATTATTACAACGTAAGGTGGAATTAAAAAAAACATAAGGTGGAATCATTACAACACCAACAGAACAAGTATCCATGATATTAAGTTTCAAAAAAAAAAAAAAAAGCATCCGTGATATTAACAATAATGTATCTTCCTAATCGAACAAAAGAACAAGACGGGAGAAAAAGTATTTTTTTATGGTGACAATTTACATAAGAATCTGGACCATAAAACCTACAAGCAGACAGATGATGATTATATACAGAACATATGAACGCACGTGGGCTGCACCAGAAGAAACAGTAATAGGTAGAATCAGTCATTTTTTTTCATTTCAATTCACTGCCAAATTGTTGTCACTGTTAATCGTTGAAAAAACCTTTCAACACACTCACACTGCCTCCTTTTCCTTTACTTTGTTTCCAGTCATTAACAATTACTTACTTTACTTGCCACCTTTTAGATTCTTTTTGGCCATTTATTACTGGCAGTTCTTACTTCTTGCAATATGACCGATTGATAATGTGTCCTTCATTTCTAGGTTCAATTTGCTTTCCATTTTCTGTTACTTCCATAACATTTGACCAAATAATAGAAAAGACATATTTAAAATTCTTAAATATATTCTTCTTATTCTTTTGTGTTTGAACTGACTAGTGACTACTGTGAACAACTTTTGCTTCATGTCCCCATTACGATTGACAGGTAGACATACTTATTTTCGGGAATGAGCGGCTTGCATCGATTAATCCTACAAGCCTTTCAACATTAAGAATGAGTTACCCATAAGATTATCTAAATCATAGAATGAAGGCAAATACTAGATTGTTAGAACCTTGTTTCTCTACCATAATTCTTTAAACCAGACCAGATTCAGTTCCTTAGTTTCAGCAGTCTTGGCAAAGACCAAAGGGGCTTTTGCGGACGGCCAACATATACTAAAACCCAAGGTGCGTTGGGCTAGTGGTTTAGTGCTTGGAGTAGGTTCCATTGCACCCCTAGTTCGATTCCCCTGGGGAGGGGTGCTTTACGCCATGTTATCGGTATCAGCGCCGGCCGGCCCCGGGCCTGGGGTGGGATTAAGGCCGAAGGCCCGAACCCATCCTAGTCTACAAAAAAAAAAAAAAAAAAAAAAAAAAAAAAAAAAAAAAAAAAACATATACTAAAAATATACGTTTTCTAATTCTGGACTGCTAGCTAGAGGTTCATGTTAATGAGATTAAATTGGTTGGCACAACTGAATAGAAGTTAATTTTCTGTTAAGGAGAGAATGGTGCTGGTCGCCCATCTTGTTTAAGCTAAGTGTCGCCGTCTTTGACTTGCTCTTGCAAACATCTTTACTTTGATCGTACACATAGTAGTTGAGATAAAATAAAATAAAAAATAGTGACTAGACCATAATAATAATTGTGTTTCCACAGTTTTATGAAAATCTTATAAGAATTTTAGTATTACAATAAATTTTATCATTCTTGCTCCTAAAAAGATATCATAAATTTATAATAGTTATAGGTTTAATATTTTTTGTAGGAAATCATACAATCAATATTAGAATAAACCGATAATAGAAAAATATTCCTAGATTATATGTAACTTGTAATATAACCCATGTTTATGCAGTTATAATATAATAATAATACAAAGAAGGTTCTATCAAATTAAGTATATAGTTTTATAAAAAAAAAGTATGTATAGTCATGAATATTATCACCGCTTTCATGATTAACTGAGGGTTATGGTTTGTTTTTAAGTTATTTTACATATTTTAAAATGACATGGTATTGGCTTCAAAGATCTAAGTTTTTTCAAAAGATCTAAGTTTCATGAAAGGTCTTTTATTATTTAATATTTCAGCGTATCATAGCGAATTTAATTAAAAGCATCTAATAGTGAAAACTTAAATTAAATTAAGGTTATAAAAAGAAAAAAAAAACAATTTGAACACTAAACCTGCCGAATGGAGCTACTATCTATGCTAAAATGGGCGTCTGAATATCTATTTAAGTTTGGATTAATTCTAAAGATTTTTAGGTTTCTAATAACATGTTCATTTGGATTTTTTAAAATCATCAGATACATTTCTGGTTTCTTTTTTTGGGTTGAGTTGGGATTGAGTTTTACTCGATATACAAATTACCCCAAACATTTTTCAAAAATATATGGACGTATCCGAATTCAAAAAAAAAACTGATAAAAACTAACTTAACTATCCAAATATATTCAAAATTTTAAATAACTAAATTAACCAAAAACCCCTGTAACAGAACTATTTTTACTTTCTAAATACTTGTAAACTAGGATAAGACCTGCGCCTTGCGCATGATGAGTTTATTTATATATATATTATCGATAGTTTTTTTTATATATGTAATCATTTTATTTATATATATAAAATATTTTTTGTTGTTATTATATAATTTTTTTCCGATGGATCGGATCAATTTTTATTAAAAATAATGGAACAAAACTATAATTAATACATCATGGGTTGATCGGATTGGACATTAAACAAATTATAACATAAAAACCTTATTTTTTTCATCGAACACATTCTTGAAAAAAGTGAACAGTATT
>NC_027750.1:17975291-18021933 GCF_000695525.1 Brassica oleracea var. oleracea | reverse complement strand
TTTTAAAAAAATTCAAAATATAACATATAAGAAAATTCTAACATATAAGAAAAATATAACATATATGGTGTCCTCATTTTTGTATTTTAAAGTCGTTTAAAAAATATATAACATATAAAGGTTTCTTCATTTTTGTAATTTAAAGTCATTTTAAAAAATTCAAAATATAACATATAAGAAAAAATCTAATTTTTTTATTATATGGTTAATGTGATTGTTTAAGTTTTTTTAATAATATAAATTTAAACAAAAATGAAGAAAGATGCAAAAATTGTTATCAAATCTTTATTATTCATAATCATTAATTCCCGTATATATGTAAATCATATTAGGTAATTCCGTAGCTTTTATTTAAGGAAAGAATACACACTTCATATATTTTAGGTTAATATAATGTTCTTTAGTGTTATATAATTATGGAATAGTGTGACACCATTAGATTAAACTATACTTTATATTAGATGCTCTAGAATTCTTTGAAATGAAATTTAGAAGGCATTTAGAGTGCCACCTAGGATTTCAGGTTTTTTTTTAATTAATACAAAATTAAGGTTCTAATTTTTCAAATGCTTCTCAATTAATATATAGGGGATACCCAAATTACCTAATGTTAAATAAAAAGGATAAATGAGTTTAGTTAACATTAGATTTTCAGATACTAATTCATCGAAATTGCTATTCGATATGACTGATAGTCAAAGACCAGTCCATCAACCTATGTCTATGTTAAACTCTTCTAAGTCGTGTTTGTAGAAATAAGAGATGGTTGGCACCTCCTCTGATAGAAATGGCCTTAGGGCATTTGAACAAATCCGGTGAAGGAATAATTATAAAAATTTCGATGAGCGGATGTTTTTAATTTAGATCCCTAGGACTTTCGCTTCTTTCTTTTTGTATAAAATATTTCGCACTCTATAGATTTCATGAATCATGAATCATGAAATAGAGTAATATATATCTTGAGATGAATAAATATAAAATTGATTGTTGACCGTGGAACAGAACAAGTGTTGAAAGAAGTGTTTGTAGCATGGTCTTATCATAGAGCCAATAGTTGAAACTGATAGAACTTCGTGTAACACCCAGTGAAGCATATTTATAATTTCTTTCTTTATCTTCTCTGTTTCTTGTGCAATCTTCTATCCGAAAACGAGTACAATATAATCTCTCTCCACCGATGTAATACGAATTCAAATCAGAAATTAATCATTTGATCATATTCTCAAAACATCTAAATTTAATTTAAAAAATGCTTACAAATATCTGCACATCAACCAATCTGTTACATAAATAGATCTTCTTGTAGGGGTAGGGTTAACAAATATTTTCCTCTTTTTCTTTTCTCAAAAATGTATCGGTACTGATATAGCCGCGGAGACCTGGTTCATTAAAACATTGACGGTACATCTTAATAATCAAAACATTGACGGTACATCTTAATCCTAGAGTTTAACCACATTATATATCATAGAGTAACAAACTTAGTTTTTGACCCAAAAGAAGAAAAAAAACTTTCAATTTTCTAATACAGAATAAGCCTACGAGAGGGAAACAGAAGAGAAAGGAGGAAAGAAGGGAAGCCTTTGCCTTATCTCTTGTCCATTCTCTCTTACCTTTATTTTTAATTTTCAAATATTTATTATTGCCACCAAAGCAAACGACGTCTTGTCAATCCACTCAACCCACCCAACTTCTTAATTATTGTTAACACATCTCTCCTCTTTCTCTCTCATCTTTTTATAATTTCTTCTCTTCCATGTCACTTTTTGACGAATTCTATTTACTTAGTTCGTTTTTTCTTCCTCAAAATATCTCGTTTTCAATTTATTTGTTTTGTTGGGTGCAACTTCACCTCACAATTTTTTTTATGAAGCACCTTTCTGATTCGTAGATATGAGTCGTCTAGTCATGTGGATTTGATTTGGTTAAAGTCTAACATCGACCTTTGATTGAAATAAGAACAAAAGAAAGAATACATACATCCCCTTCATTTTGCACCCATCCCTTTATTTTCTAGGGTTTTATTTTTATCACATTAGTTTTTTATATTCTCTCTCTCTCTCTCTTTCTCTCTCAACTTTTATTCATCTGGGTATGGAAGAATATCAACATGAAAGCAGATCCACTCCTCATAGAGTAAGTTTCTTGTACTCTCCAATCTCTTCTTCCAACAAAAATGATAACACCACCACCAACAACAATAATACCAATTATGGTTCTGGTTACAATAATACTAATAACAATAATCATCAACAACACATGTTGTTCCCACATATGAGCTCTCTTCTTCCTCAAACGACTGAGAATTGCTTCCGATCCGATCATGATCAGCCTACCAACGCATCTGTTAAATCAGAAGCAAGCTCCTCAAGAATCAATCACTACTCTATGTTGATGAAAGCCATCCACAATACTCAAGAAACTAACAACAACAACAATGATACGGAATCCATGAAAGCTAAGATCATCGCTCATCCCCACTACTCCACCCTCCTACACGCCTACTTGGACTGCCAGAAGGTTATATAGATTTAGCACTGGATTTCGTTTTATTTTTGTTGTAGTAATATATAAAATACCACTCTTGTTTGTTTAAATTAACGAGATGATATGCGTAAATATGTTAACGGGTTGCATATACAGATTGGAGCACCACCTGAGGTGGTCGATAAAATTACGGCGGCAAGACAAGAGTTCGAGGCGAGGCAGCAGCGGCCAACAGCGTCCGTAACTGCGCTGTCTAGAGACCCGGAATTGGATCAATTCATGGTAAATTAATTATCAAACTGAATTATAGTGGGTCGTTTCTTCAAGTGTATATGTTAAGTCTTTATTTTTGTTTGTATGGTAAATTTTATCAACAGGAAGCATACTGTGATATGCTGGTTAAATATCGAGAGGAGCTAACACGGCCCATTGAAGAAGCAATGGAGTATATACGTCGTATTGAATCTCAAATTAGCATGTTGTGTCAGGGTCCCATTCACATCCTCAACAATCCTGGTAAATGTCATAAAACTCACAAATACATATACATGCATATACCCACATGTAACCATTGACTGTAGAAAAGAAAATATAATGCCAAGGTAGGGCTCATGATGAATTTCATGAGCAACATTGGCGCATATTTCTTTGGTTCCCGGGAAAGTTTTGTACCAATTAGATTGTGATAAGGCGACCAAAAATTAATTATGATTATATTTGGTGAAATTTTTTATCTAAACATTCAAGTGTTAATTAAGATCATAAAAATATAATAGTTAATATGATAGAAATTCGTAGGCTGCAAACAGATGTGCATATTTGTTCTTGTTTTCCCTATTGCGGAATCCATCCAAAGAGGGTGGGGCTTTTTTTGGTTTCTTACTTTTAACCCGGCCCAAAGTACTACTGTCACAAACACTTTTTGTTGTTCACTATGAAAAAAAATACAAATAGGTATTCTCAATTCCAGTATGCAAAATGTTTCGAATTTTCATAAAAAAGTCAGTACGATTAAATTGCTCGTGAATTATGAATCAAAATATAAGACTGATGAAAAGCTAAAATTTGAAACAGATGGGAAAAGTGAAGGAATAGAATCATCAGACGAAGAGCAAGATAATAACAACAGTGGAGGGGAAGCAGAATTACCGGAAATAGACCCGAGGGCGGAAGATCGGGAACTCAAGAATCACTTGCTGAAGAAGTACAGTGGATACTTGAGCAGTCTAAAGCAAGAACTGTCCAAGAAAAAAAAGAAAGGTAAACTTCCCAAAGAAGCAAGGCAGAAGCTTCTCACGTGGTGGGAATTGCATTACAAGTGGCCGTATCCTTCTGTACGTATAATTTTACTCTCATCTCTCTATGCTTTCAGTTTTTTTAAAATATACACTCTATATAAATACTAGAACCAGTCTTTTGGAAAACAGTGTAGATGCTGGGAATCTCCAATTTGCCCTGATTTTCTCTAAAGGGCCTTCCTTAGGCCGATTAGGCTCTTTGCAGGGATCATTTGTAGATGCTAGGCTCTTTGCAGAGATCATTTGTGTTCAAACCTTTATGCGTTTCCATATATTTCATAACATATGTATATATACATATATATATCAAACACGTTTACACATATATTGCTGATAAGCATTTTTATCATTTACTAAATTTTGAAATAATTTTTAAGTTTAAGTCCGTGGATCTATAGTTATAGTTTATCAGCTTCAGGAAATAAAACAAATAAAACCGAATGTGGTGATCGCGAAAGGTTTTTAATAAAGGAATACATATTTACCACAAAAAATTGATATATTATAGAATGGCTGTTTGTTGTTAAAAAATACTGGTATTTTTTCTGGTAAATATGATGCCACTTCCAATGAAACACCAAAAGTGATACTATCCCACCAAATTTAGTGCAATGTAAAAAGCATTACACCAAATTAACAATATTCATTACACCAAATATTACAATAATATATTTTATTATTATTTATTTAATAATAGATAGATTAGTTTTTTTACTTAGTTACTTATAACTTACAGTTAAAATGAGTATATCATAATTTCTTGTATTTTTAATTTGTATTTTCACATTACTAAAACATTAAACTATTATTTTATTTTATATTTTAATTAATAATATAATTAAATTAGTATCATCAATTATATTAAATTGTAACAGAATAAAAATGATCTTCATTTTAAATGTATAAAGTTTTAATTTTGACAAACATTTTAAATAAAATAAATAATAAAGTATACACATTAACTAAAAGAAAAATAGCTTATATAAATAAAAATAAAGATAAAATTACCAAATCTAATAAATATATAAATATATATATATATATTTATAACTAAAAAGTTGATAATAAAATATTGTTTTGGTGTAGAATTTGGTGTGATTGTTGGACATGAAAAATAAAGTTTAACACCTAAACACCAATTTGGTGTATGTAATTTCAACACCAATTTTAGTATTATGGTTGGAGATACCCTAACAGAGCCATGCTTCTGCTTTGTAAAAAAAAATCAGTCGTCTAAAGCTACAATAAACTGAAAAATTGGAGGGAAATATTTTGTTTCAAATTAGGTTATGTATTTACACAAATATTTGTTTGGATTCTTGTCTGAGAAGTGCATGGCATTACATTTTGTGTTACAAAAGAAGTTGAATGATCTGAGAAAATAAGAAAATAAGATAAGTGTTATATCATATTTATTGAAAGCGCGTTGGTATATGTGTGTTGCTAAAAAGTTCTATAAGAAAATAAGATAAGTTTGCTTTAAAATTTCCATAGTATATCATTATTTTGTATGTTCGGAAACCTTGAAATGATATACTTTTCCCTTATAACGAGGGCCTTAATATTCTTCAGTCATCTAGATTGTTCGAAGCAGCAGACTGTATTTTATAACCTGGTCTGACTATCATCTACCTTTTTTATAGAACATCTACTTTTTCTTTTATTGAAACTAATATCGTCTAGCTTTTATGATTAAATCTACCGTTTTTAAACAATGAACAATACTAAAAAAGTGATGATATGGATATGGTTCTGATTTGTGTTGTGTGGCAGGAATCAGAGAAGGTGGCGTTGGCGGAATCAACGGGGTTAGATCAGAAACAGATCAACAATTGGTTCATAAACCAAAGAAAACGTCACTGGAAACCGTCCGAGGACATGCAGTTCATGGTGATGGATGGTCTACAGCACCCGCACCACGCAGCTCTATACATGGATGGTCATTACATGGGCGATGGTCCTTATCGTCTTGGACCATAAGAGACCACATGCAGATATCCAGAAGGGTTAGCCATATAATAACAACCTTTTGTTGCCTCTCTCGTTTACAGTTCATGATTTCAACTTTCCTTCACAAGTTTGCTACCTATAGCTTTATTTTCTTACCCGTATTTAATGTCTTATATCGTTCAAGGGGTTTGAGACTTCCTAGTCATTTTCACTTTTTATTTTGTATTTTTCATAATGTTTTATTTATAATATGTGTTCTAATAATGTGTGAAAAGAGATGTTTTTATGAATTTTCTTGATCCGTTTACATCTCTTTATGAAATGTGTGTAAGAAAAAACGTTACATCGTTCAGTCACTTGTATACACCCAGGGGCGGATGTAGGACGAGAGGAATAGGTGCACGTGCCCCCAATAATATTCAAAATAATTTGTTTTGAGCTTTCATACACCTTCTGAAAAATATTTTATGTACACAAGATAAAGAGGTACGGTGAGAGCGGATCCTTTGGTGGAGTTCTCTCGAGGATAATAATTTCCCTTGCAGGCCGGCATTGATTAGGAATGAGTATGAAACCGAAGTCGCACAGCTCATGACCCAAGATATCCACTTTTCGTAAAAGCCCAACTTCCGAAGCACCGCCTCAAGGAAGGTCCACTCAATGCGATCATATGCCTTATTCATGTCGGTCTTAACCGCCATAGAACATCGGACCTTTGCCTTTGATGTACGGACATAGTAGAGAATATCATGAGTGATGAGGACGTTGTTGTGGTTCGGCCTTGGATAGGAAGACCTCGTCCCAATCACACTAAAGGGATGATGGGTGGATCCTTTAGCCTGAGAAGCTCCAGAACGTTAGGGGTTCTTCACCATAGAGCTATGGAATGCTCTAGAGTTGTTTAGCGACTCCTGAGATATATGTGCACCCTGCTTCATGTCTAGGATGAACCACGGAAGCTCACGCTACCTAGTACCTAGTGTGACAAAGAAATCTTGGTCTCCACGTGAACAAGGTAAGGGTGTCCCCAAAGGGACGTTTTCAAAAAGCCAAAAGCTTTAGTTTTATTAAAAGAATAAGCTACAATATGTGCAGCTTTTGGCTTATATAAAAGTCATGTAGAAAATCTTAACTAGAAAACACTTAATTTTAATCTAAAACTGAAAACCAAAACCTATATCTAATTGGTTTATGAAAACCAAATCCTAATCCTAATTTGTTTAGCATTACAAGAAATCGGAAATACACCTAAGCTAAAGAAATCGACCAACTTAAACCAAGCTGGTTTGTCTTTCCACTTCTTGGGCACACCCATGATGAAGCCCAACTCATCCTTGATGTCCTCCTGGTCCAGTTTGCACACAAAGAGATCCTTATGGATCCATGTAACACTTTTCTCCATTGAACTCTAATGCAAAAGCCATCTTTGTCCAATCTCGATGTGTTGCCTTCTAGCTGGACGTCTCTCCTGGCTAATCTCATGTCTTCTATGCTGATTCAAAGCCTGATCAAGTGTATCAAAGGCTGCAACAAGAGTAGCCTTTGTATTCTCTCTATCCATTATATCTCGGATCAGATCAGTGAAGCTTCTAAACAGCCCATTAGATTGTGTCTTGATCACCCTCCTAGCTGGTTGATTGTTGATCTTTGAATCCCTCATGTTGAGGCTGGTCAGGATCGTACCATCACCTATAGCTCTCTTTGGCACGAATGCTGACTGATGCGGAGAGATGATATGAGGGAGAAGTGGCTGACTGGCTGTAGGCGATTAGGCAGAATCTTCGCAATGATTTTATAATGAGTAGTACACAGCGCGATTGGTCGGAAATCAGATACCTTCCTCAGGAAGGAGAATTTTGGGATGAGTCGAATATGGGTTTCATTTTTTCTGCGTTGAAGGTACCATGTGTCAAAGAACTCTCAGATGTCCAGATAAATATCCCAACCTATAAATATCCCAGTAGAATGATAAAAGCCAGCGGAGAACCCGTCTGGTCCCGGGGCTTTGTCCGCGTGTATAGCAAAGACTGTCTTGCGGACTTCTTCTCTATCCGGAATATACATTAGCTGGGAGTCATCGCAGGCAGAGATGCAAGGGGAAATAGCCTTATTTACGGTTGCGACACAGTCGAATCCTAAGGCGGAGAAGATGGCATGATAGTATTGAGAAATAACCTTCACAATCCCTTCCTTAGTGTCATGAATAACTCTCTAATCATCCTCAATAATAGAGAGTTTGTTTGCTTGTCATCTGCCCCTCGTGACGGCATGAAAGAAACCAGAGTTACGATCGTCACATTGGAGCCATTGAATTCGACTCTGCTGTTTCCAATATTCTTCCTCGTCGAGATAGGCCTGTTCAAGTAATCGAGAGATGGATGAGATACACTCCGGGTCTGGAACATGGGCAGAGAGAGAGAGAGAGAGAGCTTCCTCTAAGAGGTCTTGGGTAGATTTGGTCACTTCAATACTCTTAGCATTCTTATCCTTCGTCCACTCGATGATTTTGCCTCTGACCCTGTTTGTTTTGGAGATGACTGATTCGGGCTCCGAGCAAGACCAGTGAGATTGAACCAATTCTCGGATTTTTGATTTTTTTGCGCAATCTTCTATCAAACCGAAACGTGCCTCTCTTTTGCTTAATTGCTTGATCGAACATGGTGAGAAGGGGTCTATGATCAGAGCCCTCAAACCGGAGATAGATATTATGGTCAAAGGGAACAACTCTGACCATGCACAATTTGCCATGGCTCTGGCAAGAGATTTGGAATTCTAGGATCTAGACATAAATAGTACATGCAATGAAAGTTGATTTATTTGAATATTGTTTGAGTTCAAGGACTATTCTTCATAAACCTTGAGAAATTGTTTGATCTACAATTCTGATTTACTTCAAATTTCCCTGAGTCTAGTGCCCTTCTCCATAGTTGACAACCTCTTTATTTGCTGCCTTTTTTTGTGTTCTATTTACTTGTTTGGATTAATTCGATAACTGAATTTTATTGTGAATCCAGAGTTTTTGTGGATTTGATCCTTAAATATTGCAATGCATTTCTGAAATTGCAGAGTAGCTCAATAGGATAAATTTGAGCATATCAAACGTATTCACACCGCAATATCACACTTCAGTTATGACGTTGCTTTAAGATCTATGCCATGAAAAGTGTACACGACTTTTAATGTTTGATGAAACAAACATATTCACAGATCTACCATCTACGGAGAATATTGCGATTCATTTTGCAGGGTTCACCCATCCATGAATTTTATATTCACGACTTACCCATCATCCACGATCTCACCACCTGAAATAAGTCTCTCAGAAAATGTTTTCTACTTTCAACTAGCTAATATGTTATTTTGATGTAAATCCTTAAACAAGGTGGATTTCTTTTAGAAAAATACGTTCTCAAATCGTATCTAACTTTTTATACTCACTCAGGCCATCTCCAACCCAACTGCAAAACACTATTTTAGTGTAATTTTTACTTCAAATCCTCTTCAATGAAACTGCAAAAATCACACCATTTTAGTGCAATACTAAAATTTAACACCAAATTTGGTGTGATACTATTCACCACACTAAAACACTATTCATCACACTAAAACACTATTCACTTACTTTATTACTAAAACATACAATTAAATAAATGATAAATGAAAAACTTAATACATATAATATTATAAAATAGTTTTAGTGTGAAGTTTAGTGTTATGGTTGGAGAAAACCTCGGTTTTAGTGTTGAAATTACACTAAAATAATGTAGTTTTGACACTAAAATGATGTTAGTGGTTGGAGATGCCCTCAGAGGCGGACGTATGTGGTGGTCTACGGGGTCACGTGCCCCAGTCTACTTTTTCAAAAAAAGAATTATATAGTTAGTTAGGTATAATTATTTAGTGAACACATAAGGAAATGTATCCCGACAAAAAATTTGGATGAAATCATTACTCAAGAAAACATAATTGTAGCCCAAAATTAAAGTACAAATCCCAATTTAAGAAACCCATTCAAAACAAAAGAAAATTAATGAAAGAAGTGGATGGCGAAAAGTGTACCTAGTGCCTCACGTCTTCATCTTTCGTTTTGTCTTCTTTTCTTTTTCCAATTAAAGTTTCCTGCTTGCAATCACAAAATCTATAATTATAAAGTTGGCAGTTATCTGCCCTCTTAGGTGTCCACGTCATCATTCACATAGGGGAGTTTTATGCCACGTGGCAACTCAAAAACAAACTTTTTATTCTTTTATCTGGGCTTTTTAGGACCCGTGTCGTTTTTTTTTTAAATCATTGAAAGCTGTTTTCAATGGGCTTGACCAACAATATATTAAGAATTGTGTTTTAAGATTAGGCCTATAATGGGGAGACCCGTTAGCACCTTCCTCAATCACTTCGGCTTCCTTGAACTTCCTCGAACTTGAGTCGTACCTTTTCCTCTTCGCCTCGGTTCTACGAGGTAACGTCGAGTTGAATCAATGAAACCCATTACCTCTTCTTAAATGAGTCTTTCCTCCGATCAATTTCACAAGTGAGTTTCATAGTCCGTCTGTCTGCTAACGTTTTTTCAAGAGTTCTCCAGAAAAGATCCAAAAATGAATGGTTAATTTCCAGATTCCATTTTCAGAATTGAAGGAAGGTCATTGCTGAGAAAAGGGGTAAGTTCATGGGTGTTGACATGGTTCTGATTGACGGGAAGGTTATCTGATTCTCTTTAATCTCTTATAAGTTACTTTAATCCATGATTTTATTTTAATCCTTCACCATCTAGATTCAAACACCTGCTCAAACAAGGATCCCTTTTATGAGCTAACTGTTTTTTATGTCACCAGGAGCATCCAAAACTTCAGATTCGCTGATGCCCCTGTTTCAATCAGATTCATAGAGCAAACAAGTTTCATAATTTCGACCAGCTATTGTCACTGGCTAACCCAAACACTGAATTGCCAGTTAGACACTTCATAATTTATTTCATCCTCTAAAATCTGCCATTAATCCTTATGTTCCTCTGCAGATATCATTGGGGGGAGGTGCGGGGCATAAGGACCACTTAGACCGAGAAACCCAATCCACTCGACGCCTCATGGCTGAAGCCTGAACTCATTACTTGCTTCACATAGATCCCCTTAGCGGTTTGGTTGTTGTCGTCTGACCTTACGTCGTTTACATGACATCTAGCTTACATCTTCAGGTTTAGTTAACAGGCTTCCCTGAAGTACTAATTAAGTCTGTGTGTGGTTAGGGAAAAGGTTCATTCTCTGTGTTGTTGACTGCTTCATGCTATTCTGAGATATCTAATTTTAGAAACTGTGGATCTAATTTAATATATACAACTTTATTTGTCGGAAGAAGCTTGGAATAGGAAAACTTTCTCTCTTAACCCTTAGTTTCTCTGTATCAAACTTTTAAAAAAAAATTATTATGTGATGAATGTCATGATAAAAGTCTATAACTTTGTGTAGTGGTATTAATTTTTATTCATTTTGCTCTATATCTTTTGCTATTTTCATATGTGGAAAGGTTGAGGCTATAGGGTTGCAAAATGTCATTTAATTGTTAACGTCCGACTGTCTGAATGCTCAACTTTGCAGGGATGGACCCGCATGCATAAGTGTATTCGACAACCTTGCGGAGCTCCTCGATAAGGAATTAGTAATGTCAGGTGTGGAACCAAAGGTTTCTGTAGCCACCAATATCAACCCTAAATTAGTTGGAGGTAACCATTTCTAACACTCATCTGTTATTTTAGGCCAATTTTTTTCTAAATGCTACTCCAGGAACACATTTCTTTTTTGAACATGAGAGTGTTGCCAATCAAAGTTATCTCACAAAGTAAGGAGTTATAACCTTTGTTACTCTGCAAATAACTTACATTTCTTCATGTTATAAATCATATACAGAGTTGGTCACCACAAGGTTGGTCTCAGTAGGAAGGTTCATCCTCAACGTCTACAAAATATGGTGATGTTAAGAAGATCGAAACGTTAACACTGTCTGAGCTAAATGCTTATATCACATCTCCCTCACAGGTGACCACTTTCACGTAACCCATCCGTTAGTGCGTTTCTTGACCGACAATTACTTTCACTTTTGTTGGTGCCTTTTCCAAAGGTTTGAAACCAACTTCTCTGCTCTTCCACTGATGAAATACTGAATATATTAAAAATATTAATTGGATCGAACTGTTCTCTTTTGTTTTGAGTGCAGTGTCCCTGAGATAAAGAGCAAACGACGAAAGAAAGCTTTCTATTACATGGTATCTCACCAGAATCAATCTTTTTTGGACCGTGAGTATTTCCAAACACAGAATGTAATTTTTTTTTTTTTTTTAATTTTCGAACACAGAAATAGTAATCAGCTCGATATAGCTTTACATCGAAAAAATTCCGGACATAGATCAAAATGTTGTCTCAGTTCAGACGCATGCATTTGGTTTCTTTAATCAGGTATTGCAATGATGAAAGCAAGATGATCGTTGTGTATGAGTATATGAAAAAAGGAACGCTTAAAGACCATATGTATGACTCGGATAATCCTAGGTTGAGCTGGAGACAGAAGCTTGAGATATGCGCTAAGGGGCTTCACTATCTCCATACAGGTTCGCAAGAGCCATTATACACTGCGTGTGAAGTCTGCTTCAGGTAAACATTTAGGACCAACTCTTCTTCTATAGAACCTGTGTACAGGCCATTGAAGCTCTCGACCTGAACCACAAACTGGTAGTTTACTAGAATCACAAGAAGCAAACTCAATCTGAATAGAAAGACAACTTCATATCATCAAACTGATCCGTGGTTTGAGCAAATTTGATGTAACAAAAGCTCCAAGAGCAACTCCGAGACAACAAGAGTGACTACCTTTTGGATAGATAGAGAACATTTCTTTCTTTCATTTCTTTTTTTGTTGCATTCATCCAGAGTCTTTTGTTCTTTTTATTCTCAGCAAAATTTTCAGTAAACAAATAACCTACCTTAGCGTTTATAAAAGTATAACTAGGAACAATAAATGTTCGATTCTTTCGCTAATGCCATCTGATAATAATACAAAAGAATTTCAATCCTTTGTATTGCTCAATGTGTAAACTAAAGAATTTAACCAAATTTGAGTGTTTTCAAAAACTGAGATACAAGTTTATTCTGTAACAACTTCCTTGGTCGGGACCATATTATCTCATTTGTCCTGCTCTTGGCTGGGAGGTCGGGATAATGCTTCTTTCTTCGCAAAGCAGTTGCTGGAGCTTTGTTAGCGTAAATCCTGGGCCCTTTCGAGGAAATTTTTATGGGAACGTTCTTAAGGGTGACAATCGTTGCTTTCTTGTGCTCTGTTATGCTTCACATGATGTCCAAGTCTTTCTAATGACTGCACTTTGTTTAGGTACGTTTTGGGTGCTGTACTGGAGACTTTGTTCAAAGCATTTGATGGGAAATGATCTTTTGGTAACGACTGAAAACACAAGACACAAGATTTGTTAATGGTCTCTAACCAGACACATGTTATTAAGATGGTGAAAGGAAGTATTGGTTATCTCGAATATTAAATGTATTTTAAGTGTCTGGTTCAGAAATAACACACAAGATTTGTTAATGGTCTCGAACCAGACACATGTTATTTCTGAATACTACATTCAGTAGAAACTTTTACTAACAAAAAACTACAATAAGCAAGTGTTATTTTTACAAGTAAGTTTTTCGAGCGCGAATTTCATAATAAATAAACTCAAAACTAATACATCACAATAATTATTCTTCTATACTATACTTAAGAATGCATTTAGATTTGGGAATTTTTCCAATGCCACTTAAATTATATGTTCGTTTTCATATAATACAAATATTTATGTCTGCATTTAATAATTATTCACAACTCGCATACAAAAACATAACAATAAGTGATATACATAATACAAATGATCAATAAATATAGCTAAGCTTTAAGGATATATATAGATGACTTATGTACGCGAAGGTGCCGTTTTTGACAGCAATGACAACAACATCAGACGAACAAAAATACTTGAAATAGAATTTGTCAACTTAGTGTTAATTTACGATAAAAGAAATTAGATTAAAAACAAATATTAAATATTATGTTATACAACAAATAATACATATTATGTCACATAATTAACAAATACTCCGCGCGAAACGCGGACAAACCACTAATAAACTCTAAATTAGATGAACAGAAAAGTAACACAGGTAACAATTTTTATATTAAATTATTGTTGCTTCATAAATCAGAACTGTTACTTTTTTGTCTAATTTTAGTATCAAAAATTTACAGTAGTTACGGTTTAATTAATTGATTATATGCTAGACGTTTTTTCTTCCAAATTGGTAAACTATATAAAGACTTAATAACTATTTAACATGAGAATGGATGGGAAATGAACAGTAAGAAACATATTGTATTTTGTGTGGAATTTTGTGTTAGCATAGCGTGAGTACTTAGTTAATAAAAAATCATTAAAACTTAGAAACTATAGAATTTTTGTTTGATGAAAGAAAATTTTTTTTGCAGTTAAATTGGCAGTGGAAAATATTTCAAACCCAAAAGAAAGTGTGAGTCTATGTCCGAAAACGATTTGGAGAATTTACCTTATGATCCCGGAGAAAGGAAAAAAATATCAGAATATCCTCCAAATCAAAGAGATGAGGTAAGACGCAAATATGTTATTTGTCAACCTCGTGATCATGAATTTCATAAAAGGTTGTTTACATCTAAATTGAGATATTCAATCCATCTTGGTTTGATCTCTATGACGATTGGTTGGAATATAGTGTGAAAAAGGACAAAGCATTTTGTTTGTTCTGCTACTTGTTTAGAGAATACACTGAAAAAAGGTTGAAGTAATGCATTTGTGATAACTGGCTTTGATGACTGGAACAAGACTGACTGATTACAAGATCATGTTGGAGCAGTGAACAGTTTTCACAATAGTGCATTGAAAATACTGATTATTTGATGAGACCGAGGCAATAAATTGTTCATGCTTTTTATAAGCAAGACGATGCGGTTAAAATGTATACATGATCAGATGGAATGCTTCAATTGATGCTTGTAGGTATTTGTTACACAAGGACTACCATTTTGAGGTCATGATGAGTCACTCGATTCAATTAACAAGGGAAACTTTTTGGAGCTTGTGAAATATACTGCAGAGCTAAATGAGCTTGTGAGTAAGGTTGTTTTAGAGAACGCTCCCAAAAACAATCAGATGGTGTCCCACAAAATTCAGACAGATATAGTCCATTGCTTTGTAGAAGAAGTTATTGAATCTGTCATTCAAGAAGTTGGTCATGATATATTTTGCTTGTTGGTGGATGAGTCTGCAGATGTTTCTGATAAAAGAGCAAATGACAGTGGTTTTTCGCTTTGTTGATAAACATGGGATAGTTAAAGAAAGGTTTGTTGATCTAGATCATGTGAAAGAGACATCTTCTTTATCTCTAAAGTGTGATATTAATTCATTGTTTGCTAAACATGAACTGAATATGAAAAACTTAAGAGGACAAGGATATGATGGAGCGAGTAATATGAAGGGTGAATTCAACGGATTGAGATCTTTGATTTTGAGAGAATGCAGTTCTGTATTTTATGTCCATTGTTTTGCTCATCAGCTCCAGTTAGCTGTCGTGGCAGTTGCTCAAAAGCATTTTGGAGTTGGGGATTTTTTTTTTTGATAAGCTTGCTGTTTGTTAAATGTCGTTGGGGCTTCTTGTAAGAGGAAAAATATGATTCGAGAAGATTTTCGGAAAAAAATAAAGGAAATAACTAAGAAAGGTGAAATTAAGACATGAAAAGGACTAAAACAAGAGGTTTCATTTCAAAGACCCGGTAAAAATCGTTGGAGGCTTTCACTATAAAACATTGATGCGGTTGGTTGATTTGTTTTCTTCTATCATTAAAGTACTTGAGTATGCCGAAAGTGATGGTGTCAAAAGATGGCAAGCTAATGGTCTTCTCAATTACTTCCACACCTTTGAATTTGTGTGCTACGTATAGTTAATGTTGCTTATTTTTGGGATCACATATAGTTTATCAAAGGCTCTTCAAAGGAAAGACTTGGATATTCTGAATGCTATGTCGCTTGTGAAATCTACCAAGCAACAACTGTATAAGCTCAGAGAAAATGGATGAGAATCTTTGATCAACAAAGTTTTTTCCTTTTGTGAAAATTATAAGATTGAGTTGTTGGTTATGAATGATGAGTTTAATTCGAAGAATTCAAGAAAAAAAGTAATATAACCAACTTGCATCATTATAAGGTGGAATGCTTTTACACTATATTGGATATTCAAATTCAGGAGTTTAATGACCACTTTGATGAGGTAAACACTGAATTACTTGGTTGCATTGCTTCTTTGACCCCCAGTGGTTCATTTTGTGAGTTTGATCACTTGAAAGTTATGAGATTGTCTGAGTTTTATCCTGAGAATTTTAATCATATGGAGCGGATGACTCTTGAGCATCGACTTGGTCTTTATATTGATAACATCCGTGAAGATGAAAGATTTGCTAATTTGAAGGATCTTGGAGATCTTGTATGTATGATGGTAGAGACAAAGAAACATCTTTCACATCCCCAGGTTTCTCGGCTTTTAAAACTAGTTTTGACTTTACTTGTTGCCACTACTACAGTTGAAAAATGTTTTTCCGTGATGAAGATTGTGAAGACTATCTTGCAGAAGCATATAAGTGGTCAGTTTTTAAATGATTGTGTTGTTTATTTTTTATAGAAAGAATTATTTGAGAAAATAACTGATGCTATGATAAAAGGATTCCAGAAAATGGAATAGCGCAAGATTAAATTTTAAGGTATTTTTCTAAGAATTTTATTTTATAAATGAGTTTAGTTATAACTAATGTTGTACTCCCGGTAAAAAAATGTTCTAGATCCGTCTTTGTACTCACTTCTCCGTCAAAATTTCCTAATCCACGTATCACTTGTCCACAACTTATATGCCCATCAAAAGTGTGCCCACAACCTATCCAACAATACACTCAACCAGATACACGGTCCGCGATACGTGGTCTACGATCCACGATATGTTATCTATAATAAGTTATTTGTAAAATTTAAATTTGAGATTTAAAAATAAAATGAAAATATTAAAATGTCAATAAACATATGAATATCAAAATTTATAACAAAAAATATCGACCAAAAAGAACAAAAAATGTAATTTTCAATTTCATCAAAAATTCGTTTATATATCTTATAAATTAAAATAATCAAAAAACAAATGAAAAGCTATAATAAATAATAATATAAAATTATGCAAAATGATTTTATTTTTTATGTGTTAAAAAATCTTTTGATCATAACTAAAGGCAATTTGGGTCAATAATTATCTTTAAAAATATATTATCCTTTTGGTAAAAAACATTTATTACGGCTAAAGACGAAATAAAAGTGCGCCAATTGGCCAAAATGTGCTTTTATGTAAAAGGATCGTACAAAAAACTGGTACAGTGTCTCCTGTACGATCGATTTACCTTAATTTCAGGAAATGAATCAACAGAGGTTTCCTTTGAAATAAAAGAAGTGATTTTATTCCATGTTACAGTATTACATGAATATTAAAGAATAAAAGAATACAAATTGAATACACAAAAGAACAAAACACAAATAGGATTTTCATTCAATCCTCGCATAAAAAGAACAGTACTTTTTTCTTATTTTGTAGCGCTAAACTCCACAATGGCATGTGCCGGATCTGGGGTGAAAAACCATATTAAAAAAGAAACAGAAAATTTGGAAAGCAATCGAGAAAAATCTTGGAGAAAAAATCATCAACGTTCTGATTCACATTGAACAGAGGATAGCTTGGAGACCCATTTGTTGATCAGAGATCTTCTCCTTGAATCCCACATTGTTCTCTTTTGTTTACCAAGATTAGTATTCATCACCATGGCCTCTACAAAACCGTGTACACGGTCCATAGCAACCTCGAGTGTTTGGTCTGACATATTGGCAAAACAAACTCTGAACCAACCAGGCTCATCGGAGTGACAAGATGAGCCTGGAGAGATGTTTAGACCGACTTCACATACAATCTTTGTCCACAAGGAGTGTTCGGCCTCGAACGTGTTGGATTTCAAGAGGTGTCGTAAATCAACCCAACAGAACAAACCCCCATTGCTCTTCAAACAACCGATCCCGGCTTTCTTCAAACCCGAAACCAACCTGTCTCTTCTCTCTCTGAGCCTCTTCCTGTTCACCTCCAAGTACTTGGTCGTGAATCTTTCGTCAGACAGCAAGTTGGCTAGCAGATGCTGAGTTTGGGAAGAAATAAGTCCAAAACTGGACATTTTGGTCGCCGCTGACACCACGTTCTCATTGTTTGAGTAAATCAAGCCTACGCGAAATCCAGGGAGGCCTAGATCCTTAGACAAACTGTAAACAACATGAATTTTTTCATCCAAATCCATGTTCTTATCCTTGGCCACTTCTAGAACGCTGGTGAACTCAGGAGAGTCAAACACCGTCCCCGAGTAGATCTCGTCGCTCACCATATGGATTTTCTTGGCGGATGTGAAGGTGAGAAGAAGATCAAGCTCCTCACGGGTGGTGGAAGTTCCAAGAGGGTTTGAAGGATTCGTTATGAGAACTCCTTTAACATTTAGGTTAAGTTTGTGAGCTCGTTCGTACGCCTCTTCCAATGCTTCCTTTGTTATCTTGTACCCATTTGAGCTTACACAATGGATCGGAACAATCTCTACTCCTGTCCGCCACTTGAGATCTCTATCAAACCTTTAAATGATAAGCCAACAAACAAATTTAGTGGCCTTTCTTGTAACCAACGGTAATGAATTTGAAAACGTTAGTGTAAACGTACCCTGGATAATAAGGTGCAGGGATAAGAAAGGCATCTCCTGGATTAGCAAGGCAGAACATTAGAGTCTCGTTGGCCGAGGTTGAGCCAGCTGTGAGCACCATCTTGTTTGTATTGAATTTCACTTTGCTCCCTCTGATTTTCTCCATGAATTTAGCCATGGCCTGTCGCATCAAAGCATATATACTTAGTGTCATCATAGTACAGTAAAACTTGGATTAGCACTCTGAATATATCAGAGAAGTTAGTGTTACTTACATCTTTGAAAGCCGGCAAGCCATGGTAATCTTGGAACAGAGCTAAATGTTTAAAAACTGACTCTTCGTTTTTCTTCAAACCCAAGACTTCGGGGTGATCGTCAAGCCACGACTCTATTAGGTCGAATGAAAGCTGCATAAACAAAGGTTATACACCAACAGATTAGCGGGCATTCGGCAAAGAACTTCAGAGCTTTTTTCACAGTAGTTTAGTTTTGTACTATTAGTTAAGAATTCATACAAACCTGGTTTTCAGCAAGACCCATTTGAACAATCCCACTAGGGTTAAGGGTTTCGTGGAAAGGATTCTTCTCGTATTCTTGCCATCCAAGAAAGTAGGATGAGTCTTGTCCGTGGGATTCGTTGATAACTTTGCTTGACAACATTCTTAGATGTTATAAATCGGTGATCAATATATATGTAAGAAGGACAAGTACTTATACTTGTAAGTTGTAGCAGAGAGAGAGAGAGAGGGAGAGAGAATTATTAGAGTGAAAGTTTTGATATATATAAAATGTGAGCCCTGATGAGGAACAAGCACGAAGAATGGTGTATATATAATCCAGAGGATAGTCTACAAGGAGACATTGCTCCGACATTATTAGCTATAGTGAGTGACGGTGTTGATTCTTTTGACTAATACACACACGTACATAATAGTGTTTATTAGTTTTGACCCACACGCACGCACACATTTATTTTTAATTTAATGCTCATAATCTTTATTGTTCGGAAGTATTATTTCCTTTGTTGTGTTCCCTCACTTCCTATTAGTTTCCGTTGTACTTGTCGTGCTCTGTATTTTCGTTTTAAAAGTTTTTATTTTGGACAGTGGACAGCAAGGAAATAAACAATAAGCAGAGGTGTATCATGTTCAAGAGCACGGATATTTAATCATACAATATACCCATTTGTAAATTAGTTTAACAAGATTCTTGTAACGACTCGTTAACCTCGGTGTAGTAATTAAAATTCATCTCCACTGGAAGAAATCCTTTTTTTTTTTAAATTTAAATAGATCTCGGGACTTTGAAATAGCGAAGCTCTATCGAAATGTCAGCAGAGTAGCCACCAATAGCTTCCATGGAGAAGGAGCCATATCATCTACAAAAAAAACGAGAATAAGAAGAAAAAAATGGCCGATTCAAACAGACTATTTTGAAGCTAAATCTTCAAAGCAATTTCTCCACTCATAGATCTAGCTATAACCGAAAGGGGAGAATCATTTGAAATTATATATGGTTGTTTCTTCCAAATTCATTTCTGAGATTGGATTCACAAACAGTATGCTTTAACAAGGTTTTCTGTCGATCCGGAATAATCCATAAGGTGATCTTAGTATCTTTAGAAATATCTCGTTGTCATATTTTCAGATCATCTTCATGATCAAATAATAAACCGAAGAAAGTTTAAAAAATTATGACGGTTTAGTTTCGTGTCTCGAATATGTCAAGATTTGGAAATCATAGATCTATTTTTCTAATTAAGAAACCTATATTCTACTATGGAAAATTTCTTAATTTAGAAAGTTACCATTTTGTAAAATTTCTATTTTAAAAAGTTTCATTCCAAGAATTGTTCCATTTATGGAAAGTCTTCATACTAAAAATTATTAATTTTAAGCCCTTTATCAAATTTTTTTTTTTTATTAATTTTGGGAAAGTTTCAATTTAGTAGGGGTTATTGGTTGTTGTATTTTAATGGATTTGAAAATCCGAACTAAATCTAGTGTTATTGGTTCTAAGATTTTCAAATCTGTATTAAAATCATGTGTTATTGGTTTAATGATTCATAAATTCTGTATCAAATCAAGTGTTATTCAATCATACGGATTTACTAATATATTTGATTTTATAATGGATTTGAATGGATTTGTTTGGATTTCTTAGTTAAAAATACAAAGACTCAAATCCGAGGGAAAACCCCCGGATTTACATATTTTACTTGGATTTATAAATACTATATGGATTTCTAAATCAATCAAAATATATAAACCAATAACACCTCCTTAAATGATCTTCAATTTTTGGAAACTTTATTTTATTAAACCTAAAATCTAAAATTTTAATTCTCCTGGTATAGTTACCACATTTTCCATCGATCATTACGGCTAGTGGCAATTATGAGAGACATTCTCGTAACATCCCGTACTTATATTTTAGTAAAAACTAACTTAAGACCCGCGCAATTGCGTGGAATAAATGTTATATATAAAAATAATTTTTTATCTATTTTATTTGTATTCATTTACGTATTATATTATGTATATAATTAAATCAGAATAAACAAATAAATCAAAACAATATATCTTATTTATTTATGATACTTTTTAGTAAATAAATCAAAACAATCAGTTTATTTATTTTATATGGTATATAACTAAATTTCAATATTAATATTTATTATTAAGAATTCATACTCATGTGATAAACACAAAATTTCTAATGTACGATATTTTGAATGCAAAATTCAAAATTTAAATATTAAGTTTTCAATACTTTTTCAATACAAATTTAGAAATTATCATATTTAAGTATTTTTCTATGTTATGAATGTCTAGTAAATGAGACTTCATATTCATACGATTTATGATCATTTGTACCTTGTTATTACCAAAAAAACATTGATCACAAAATTTTAGTGTGAGACATATAACGTTTTTAGTAATTTACAGTCGTTTTAAAAATTTAAAATATAACATATAAAAAAAATAATTTTTATATTATATGGTTAATGTGGTTGTTTAATCTTTTAATAATATAAAATTAAACAAAAAGAGCTAAGTTACAAACATTATTATCAAATATTTATTATTCATAATCATTAATTTTCATATATATATGTTAACCATATTAGGCAATTCCGTAGCTTTATTTAAGAAAAGTGCGAGAATATTATTTTTTACACTATTTATCAAATTAATAGCTAGTTTAATAAAAAGTATAATATAAGTTAAAATGAACCAACTTATTTCTCTATGAATTCTGAATTTCATTCTCATGGTGACACGTGGCTACAAAACAATGTTGTAATGTTTCTCAATTGATATATAAGGGATATGTCCAATATTTGTGGATTAAGTCTTCATGGAGTCTTCGTACTTATAGTATGTTGTCTTCTTAAACTGAAAATAGGACATTAGAGAGTTCAACATTGTTGGCTTCATTAATGTGATAACTAGATTTTAACCAGCATTTTGAAAGCGCATAATTTGATTTTTGGGTAAAAATGTTAGTTGGTATTAGGTATTGTTTCTTGAATTTTGATCTACATGTTTATGTTAAAAATAGATGTTCAGTGTTTTCATATCCGATCCAGACCCGTGGTTGAACTAGTAAACCCGATGATCCATATATAATCCAGTTTAAATTTACTAAAAAATTTGTTAATTAAAAATCTGATAAAACCTGGTACAAATCTAAAAACTTATCATTAACATGTGACCTACTCCTGGTTGACCCATTAAAAACCCCAGAAAATTGATAATATTTTAAAAATTAAATTTTATATACTTTAAGTTTTACATAAAATTGAAAAAAAATTAGATTTGTCATTTTTTGTATTTTGATGAATTGTTTTACTATTCGAAAAATGAAAAAAATATTAGAGAAACCCAAAATTTATTTAAATAGTATTAGTTTGTTTTTGTTATTTATATTGTTTGAGAAATAAGTTTAAATATGTCGGATCGTATGAGAAATATTTTAAAATATTTATTTGTTACTATTGTGAATATATAAATTTAAATCGTTGGGTGTTAAAAACCTAGTTTTTAAAAATATTTTTCTTAAATAAGTGAAGATCTATAGACAGTAATGTTTGTTCCTATAAATAATATCATCTTATAAAAGGAATCATTAATAATCATCCCATTTAAATTCTTACAAAAAATTTTTGGCATCAGTTCTTACCATAAATTTGGTGAGAATTTAGGGTTATTTTGTTATAAATAAATACATCAGGCTTAAGAATAATTTTGTAAGATATTAACTATATTATATTGTATTTTTAATTTTTTTTTTTTACATAGAACGAAGTTGGCTCCAAATTTGTGTTTCTATTTTAATATTATCGATAATAGTCGGATAACGAGACGAGTATAAATGTTAGCCAGATACAAAGATGTACTTATGTATGTCAGACTGAGAAATAGATTGATGGATGATGCGGCCAGCTAAGTCGACAAGTTAAAAAGTAGCGTAGAGATTGATGGAACATCTTCGGGTGGTCCGTATGGGCATAAATTCGATAGATGAACATTTCAACACGCAGCGACCGAGACATTTGTCTCATCGCCCATAATGGTGGAAGCCTTGGCTATTCGACATGCCATAATCTTTGCCCTCAACCGTGGAATTGGATCGATCGTGATCCATTCGGACTCTAAATCGTTAATCAAGATCATAAGGAACAACTCTTTCGTCTTGAAAATCTACGGCGTCCTCCATTATGCTATATTTTCGCTTTCTCGTGCTTTTAATTTCGTTGAGTTTAAGGCTGACCCTGTAGCCGCCAATGATAAGGCTGACCCTGTAGCCAAACATGCTTTTGTATGCACTGAACCAAGTTTAATTTTAAATCAAATTGCGGTTTGCAAAAAAAAAAAAAGAATCCTCCATGCTGAAAGCTTCTAGTGAGGTACTTATTTCCTAATAGGAGCTTTGTTTGTTTTTTGGGCGCATTTAATTCTGTGTTTTGCTACATTTAATTTAAAGCTAAATTATATCTATTGAATGTCTAAGTCTATGGACATCAAATCTAATACTCCCTCTGTTCTCGAAAATAAAATTTTTTAATGTGTTCACGTTTATTAAGAATTCAATTAATGTTTATAATTTAATTGTTCTTTTACTTTATTATACACTTTCTAATAACTTTTCACCAATGAAATTTAATCAATTCAAATAATTTCATTTAATGTTTCTTAAAAGTATTAAAAAGTACCTTAAACATATAGAAAATCTATCTTTGTGGAACAAATGAAAAATCTAAAATATCTTACTTTTGGAAACAGACGGAATATTTTATATCTTACATAGTAATTATATTTTTACTGATCCTCTTTCTTCACCATTTAAAGTAATACTGACAAGTAGATAATATTTGGATGGATTGGTCCAACTGAAATTTTTTATTTCGTTCGTATTGTGGATTTTGATGACATGTTGTGTGAGAAAAACATTGGAATAAGTGGATAAGTGTGAATATTGTTTATACTACTGTTTTTGACAGCGCATGAAATGAGTGAATATTCTCGTAACCTATCGCAGTTTTTGAGAGCGCATGAAATAAGTGTGAATATTCTAGTAACCTATCGCAGAACCACATCGCTAAGAAACACAAAATTTATACTATTGTTTGATCTTTTTAGAATCTTTTTAACTTAATCTTTTTAAAAATTAATAAAATGGATATATGTTAAAAGAATTTATACATGTATATAAATACAACAAATACAAAGTTATTTTAACAAAACTCACTCAAAGTTGACAAAAATAACATGATTACAATATATAATATTAACTCAATAAAACTTAAATTATGATATTATTTTTTTGCATTACCTCAATCATATACAACCTTGTGTGTAATAGTCTTGTAAACTTACAACAAGAATTAAATTTACCAATGTGATTGTAAGCTATAAGTTTTGATCAAAATTATATTCCAATAAAGCATAAATAAAGAGACTATAAACTAGAAACGATGTAAAAACACTGTTATTGTGAGAAGTGTTGAGTATGCCTTGAATCTGCTAGTTGACATCAATCCGTCGATCTATGACTTCTGGATTGACCGATTCCTATAACATGGATTGACCGCTCCTTGTCATTCCAAGAAAATAAGAAAGTTTCCATTAAATTATTTCTTATATAATCTCTATGGTTTTCACTCTAGTATGTAGCACGAATGTTGTATTTTGAAACTCGCTTCCATCAATAAAGTACTTTCTTTACCCGTGAACGTAGTTCTAGGGATGATCGAAAGGATAAACAAAGAATCAATCACAGGGACTTAAAGACAGAAATAAAGGCAAGGGTATTGCCCGTGAAAAGCCAGAGCCTTATAGACAGGAAGGGTCCTACCACGCTTACCGATAGACCATGGATTTAACTCATTTTCATCCATGGTTTATAGGTATTTTTACTATTTATTATTATATTATAGAGTTTATTTATTATATTTATAAGATGATGAGTGATTTGGGGATAAATAATGATTTTGGAACCTTTTGGAGATATTTGGAATAAGCACCCGAGATGACCATCGAGCTCGACCATCGGTCGATATTGAAGAGAAATAATTGAGCCTTATAGACAGGAAGGGTCCTACCACGCTTACCGATAGACCATGGATTTAACTCATTTTCATCCATGGTTTATAGGTATTTTTACTATTTATTATTATATTATAGAGTTTATTTATTATATTTATAAGATGATGAGTGATTTGGGGATAAATAATGATTTTGGAACCTTTTGGAGATATTTGGAATAAGCACCCGAGATGACCATCGAGCTCGACCATCGGTCGACATTGAAGAGGGATAATCGATCGATGTTCATGTCTTGACATCGATCGATAGCGAAGCGCGCAGAAAACCTGTTTGGTCATAGCCAATTTGAAGCCCAAATCTTCACCAATTTACAAGATTACCCCTGACGAGTTTTAACCTAATTATATAAGTTTTGCCACCATTTTAGAGGCAAAGTGTGCTTTCTTATTTTATTAATTTCACAGCAAAGGTTTTCTAGGATTTTGATAGATTGGAGAGAAGATCCAAAGTTATAATTTGTGATTGGAACTCCATTAATATTTAATTACTATTCTAATGAAGTTTTCTTACCTAATTGCTGTTATGAATTGTTTGGTAGTAGTTCCCTTGTTAGATTTTAGGTTTTAAATAGGTTATGAGGGATTAGCCCCAACTATAGATTGATGAGTTGTGATAATTGTCATTAGGATTGTTCATTAATGTATGTTTCTAGATTAGCTACCTAGAACTTGCCCTATGATTGATAGATAAAAGCGAGAGCTTCATTCTCATCCTGAAAACATTCTAACTGAGCTAAGTTTCTTGTTATGAGTAAGGCGATAGCTGATCTAGTGAGTTTAATAAGCTACCATTCAACCCACGCATAAAGCTTAACTAGAAGCGTGTAGATCGATATCATTATTGCATAATCAATCGACGGAGCGAAAGGTGTATCGATCGATATCTCTATAGGATCATCGAACGACACTTTCTAATTGATCGACATACAATAGTTGAGATCATTAGATATAGTAAATAGATATCAATGGAGTTCCAATCACAAATATAACTTTGGATCTTCTTTCCAATCTATCAAAATCCTAGAAAACCTTTGCTGTGAAAATAGTAAAACAAGAAAGCACACTTTGCCTCTAACATGTTGGCAAAGCTTATATAATTAGGTTAAAACTCGCCAGGGGTAATCTTGCCAATTGGTGAAGACTTGGGCTTCAAGTCGGCTGTGACCAAACGGGCTTTCTGCGCACTTCGCTGTCGATGGATGTCAAGATATGAACATCGATCTATTATTCCTCTTCAATATCGACCGATGGTCGAGCTCGATGGTCATCTCGGGTGCTTGCCCCAAATATCTCCAAAATGCTCTAAAATCATCACTTATCTCCAAATCACTTCTGATCCTATAAATACTCTAAATAGACTCTATAATATAATAATTAATAGTTAAAACACTTATAAACCATGGGTAAAAGTGGATCAAATCCATGGTCTATTAGTCTGTTTCATACTTCTTCTCCATCTGAGTTTGATAATTTTTAGAGGAAGTTCCAAACTTGGTTACGGAAGCCCAAAATCTCAGGCTGATGGCCAGGGCCATGAAAGAAGAGGTGAGAGCAACACTTTTCATGATAAATCCAGTAAATGCTCATGGACCGGAGAGGATAACAACACTATTTTATCAATAATCTTGGTCAATAATTAAGGAGGATGTGATAGCCATAGGTAATAATTTTCTTAGGTTGGGGATATTCGATGTAGACTTAACTGGACAAATATTTGTCTCATCCCTAAAACGGCTAGACTTAACCGATTGACAGAACTCCGACTCATAAGTTTTTGCAATGTCAGTTATAAAATTATTGCAAAGGTATTACATCAGTGGCTTAAAGGATTATTACCAAATTTAATTTTATAGACTTAATATGGCTCTGTATCGGAAAAATTACTATCGGAAAAATATTCTCATTGCTCAGGAGATGTTCCATGGGCTGCACACTAACAACGCACGTAAAGAAACATTTTTTGACAATTAAGAGGAATATGAGTAAGGCCTATGAAAAGGTAGAGTACCCCTTTGTGCAGCGCCTTCTTTTGAAGATGGGATTCTCTATGGATTGGGCAGCCTTGATGATGCAATGTATATCACCAGTTACCTATAAGGTGTTTCTAAATAGGCAACCGAAAGGGCATATTTTTCCAGAAAAAGGTTTGAGACAAGGGGATTCTTTGTCTCCATATCTATTTATCTTATGCACAGAAGCTCTTATTGTTAATATTCAAAAGGAGGATAGAGAAAAAAGGTTAACATGTTTAAAAATAGCGCAGGAAACCCCTATATTTCTCATTTATTATTTACAGATGATAGTTTATTTTTTTGTAAGGTTACAATTGAAGAATGGGGGGGGGGAGGGGGGTGGTCATCCTAAAGCTACTCAAAGATTATGAATTGTGTCAGGCCAACAAATCAACTTCTCAAAGTCGTCATTACATTTTGGTTATAAGGTCCCTGATGGGTTAAGGTTGGATATTCACAACCTACTTTGTATCACGAATCTGGGAGGGATGGACAATTACTTAGGCATTCCTGAAAATTTGGGCGGGTAAGAAAAACAGATTTTTGGATTCTTAAATGGGAGAGTAAATACTAAAGTAAATAGTTGAATAGTTCGGTTTCTTACAAGAGGGGGAGAATAGCTATTGATAAAATCGTTAGCCACATCTATGCCAAAGCATGTAATGTCATGTTTCAGACTCTATAAAAGGGGTAACTAAGAAAATTACGAGCACTATTGCACACTTTTGATGGAGTAGAAGCAGAAACAAAAAAAGTATACACTAGTTTTCATGGGACAAAGTATGTATACATAAGGAAGAGGGTGGCTAGAGCTTCAGGGACCTTCAATACTTTAACACAACATTACTCGAAAAACAGTTATGGCGGTTAATAGATAAACCAGATTGTTTGTTTTCAAAGGTTTTAAAGAAAAGATATTTCCGGAATATCGATCCTTTGGATGATCACAGATCTTATTCCTCATCTTACGGGTGGAGAAGCATCTGTTCAGCAAGACCTCTAGTTAAATAAATGGCTAATCAAAAGAGTGAGAATTGGCCGGTCAATTTCCGTATGGAATATTGACCCTTGGATCCCCACTCCTCACCCAAGGTTAGGAATGCCAAAAGACGAAATTCAATTTTTAAACCATTCTCTAAAGGTGGAAAGTCTTATAATCGATTCGATCGTTCATGGAATGTGGATTTTTTCAATGCATATTTTCATCCAAACGATGTGAAAATCATCAAAGGATTGGCAGTTAGTAGGACTCAGCGGCCAGATACATTTTACAGAGTCTGTCAAATACTCGGTAAGTCAGATTTTAGAACTTAATCCTTATACCCAGACAGGGGTCCAACGACGATTAATTATGGACCTACCATCAAACCCCTAATGACTTTCTCATGGAAACTTAAGTGTTCTCCAAAATTGAGACATTTTGTTTGGTAAATACTATCAGTATCTGGTACACTACCAGTGTCGAAGACTCTAAAGACACGTTAGATTGATTGTGATCTACAGTGTAGTTTATGTGGGACAGAGGAGGAAATCACTAATCATGTCCTCTTCGAGTCCCCACCGACACTATAAACTTGGGCTTTATCTAAGATTTTTTTTCCACCCGAGAATTTTTCTGTCCTCTTCGGTTTTTACTAGCTTGGACTATCTCTTTTGGAGGCTCCCGAAAGGCGATGATTTCACTCATTTCCCATGGATTATGTGGTATATATGGAAAAACACAAACGACAAGATTTACAAGAATAAGAATGAGAATCCCCATGAAATTCTACTTATAGCTGAAGTAGAAGGGACAATTTTGGCTGAGGCATAGTTATTGGTGAAGGAAAATCATGGGGACAGCCAGCCAGATTTTGTTTGGCAATCGATAGGGCATACCATAGTTTTATGTTGATGGAGCTTGGAGGGAGCAAGATGTTTTTACCGGCCAAGGATGGTATTGTCGAACAACCAATTCAGATGATGTGATGATAGGGGCAATGAATCTCCGGCGAAGTCTATCACCTTTATATGCTGAATTTGAAACTCTGATTTGGGCGATGGAATCGTGAAAACCCTCCAGTTTTCTGATGTAGTTTTTGCCGCAGATTGTTTTCAATTGGTGAAGATGGTGTCGTCACCTGAAAAATGGTCAGCTTTCTCTACACACATGGAAGAATTTTGATGCAGTAAGATGATATCACTCAAATTACCCTAAGGAGTGATTTATACTCTCTCAAATAAGAGGTCGAGTTGTAGTGCTTAGGGATCGAATTCACAGGGAGCTAAGGAACCAAATAAATCTAATCAGTTTGATTAAGCTAGGTTGATTTAATGATTAAATGTAAATAGCAGGTTTGTGAGCAATGAAAGGAAATAGCTAGACTTAGGGTTTTTATTCAGGAAACTTGAGATTATAATCCTATAGGTGCATAATGAGTTGCATGCATGATAATGTAAAGCTCAACTACTTAGTCAACAAGTCTATCAGCTTTCGCATGTTTGGACTTGTCTATTAACTAGATCTAATGACCCAAACAAATGTGTTCGATCAATAGCAGTGTCGATCGATGATCCTATAGGGATATCGATCGATACACCTTTCACTCCGTCGATCGATTATCCGATATAGATATCGATCGACGCGCTTCTAGTTAAGCTTTATGCACGAGTTGATTGATGCTTACTAAACTCACTAGATCAGCTCTCGCCTTACTCATAGCAAGAAACTTAGCTCAGTTAGAATGTTTTCAGGATGAGAATGAAGCTCTCGCTTTTATCTATCAATCCTAGGGCAAGTTCTAGGTAGCCAATCTAGAAACATGCATTAATGAACAATCCTAATGACAATTACCACAACTCACCAATCTATAGTTGGGGCTAATCCCTCATCCTATCTGAACTCTAAACCTAATAGGTGGATCTATTCAGACTTGAAATTTGTCACAACAATCATAGATGAATAGATGAAATTGCAATAGAATAAAATATAAAAACCAAAGGAGTTCCAGGAGGACTCTGAAGGAGTTCCTCCTTTCTCTCTTAACTTAGAACTATGAATTCAAGAAAGCCTAGATAGTGTAGCCGTCAACAATGGCTTATAAATAACATAAAAAAGTTTATGGTCGTCCAAAGGTATTCTGGTAATTTGTGGTTGCTTCTGGGCTTCAGTCGGTCATAAAATATGCTCAGCCCATATTCTGGCATCACTGTATATCGACGCCAATGCACCAACATCGATCTACAGTCGTTCATCTCCTCGACAGCTTCCTCTCGCGAGGCAGACTGACCACTCTTCAGTAAAATGAGCATAACTTATGGCAGACTGACCACTCTTCAGTAAAATGAGCATAACTTCTGCTACATGATGCTGATTGACCTCAAACCGGCGGCATTAGAAAGATAACTCAAAGATCTATTTTGTGTCAAAAGATAGGCTTAATCTAACGGTGGGAAGGTCTTCATCCATAAATAGACATCTGACACACATGTGCAGTTCTGCACCTCAAAAGGCTCCAAAATCATCATATTTCTCCAGAACGTACTTAAACCTGTAAATACTCTAAATAGACTCTATATAATAGTAATTAATTATTAAAACACCTATATACCATGGCTAATAATGGGTGAAATCCATGGTATATCATAAGACTTTCTTTCCTAACTTCAAGATAAAACATATTCTAAGAGCACAAAATGGTGGACAAGCTTGCATATGGTGCGAGAAGTTCTCATTCAGCTATGTTTTATGTCGATTGTTTACCTCCGATTTGACCTACTGAACAGACAGGTCTCTTTTCCTAGTTTAGCTTATGTTGTCATAAAAAGAAAACTATCTCTAGAAACTTTAGGGTCTTCATCAATAGCCTAAACCATAATATTATATTTTGAATATAAATGTGATAAGCTTCATCGAATGTTTATTTCCCTATCGTATTGTCTTTTGAACCTGTGATACATAATCATCATATTGCATGTAAGAAAATCTTTGTTCTCTCCATGCTCCATCAATATAGCACCATTAAATATAACTTACCCTTTATACTTTCATTTTATTTTATAATCTTCATTAAATTTGATTGTATTCACTCGTATAAATCTAAATTTTATATTTTACCAGTGTTTTCCACTTCGATAACCCGATAAATAGTTTTAAAACATTTAGTTTATGCTTTATTAATTTTTAATTTATGTCAGATGTTTTTTTCTATAACCATTATGGCCCAAAAACTGAGTCAAAATTTGCAACCTGAAACATTCATGTTTATGCTAGAGTTGATAACATACAGCAGAGAGCTAAAACGACCAAGTACCTACGGAATAAGGAAAATCTACCAAGCATTATACGTGTCCACTTAATTTAATAGCCAATATCATTATGCATCATACAGACAGACGGTTGTCTTATCTTCTTTTACGTTGACTTTTTAAATATAACTTTTTCCGTTTTGTATATAATTATTTCTTATTTAATCAAATTAAATACTTCGACCAAAAATAATCTCAATGCCTTCAGATATTCCATCAATATTTTTATACAAATTTGGCATATCATTTAATAATATATGTTAGTATTATCGCTGTACAATAAAATTTTAACACACAAATTGTTGAAAAATGAAAAGATACCAAAATAAATAATAAAAGAAAAACGAAACAAAATTTTTTGCTATAGTTTTTTCAGAATATTTTATTTTTGAATATTATTCTTTAAATATGTTTTTTGCTCTCTCCTCATATTTTGATTTTGAGCTGTCACCATCTACGTATTTTGTTTATTTTTTCGGTGTACAGTGCATCTTAACATCACCAGAAAAAACTCACATTATGCTCTTGTTCTTCCTCGCATTCTTCTTCTTTGAGAATATCAGGTACTTGTTGTAGATCGGGTTTATGAGTTCCCAGTTGTACGGTGTTTCTCACAGCGTTGCATGTTGTTCTAGTCAATATTGGATGCTCCTTTTCTTCCTTAGATTTCGACTAATGTTATGAACTGCATCTCATTGGGTTGGGTCAAAGTTTTGTCGTCTTTGATGTTGTGTTTCGCGTCGTTGGCTTGCCATCGATAGTCTCTGCTCGTCTTGGTTTTCACGATATGTTTTTTGGTAATCTGACTTCAATGTTATCTTTCATAGCTCGAGGACAGCTCCACGGTTTGCTGATTTCGTTTTGTCTCTCATTCCCTCTATGTTCGCTCATCCTGTGGAAGCTTTCATTGTTGCTTGTGTCTCTGGTGGCTCTCCCTTTCGCCATGTTTGTCATCCCAGATTTAGATAGTGTTTTCGTTTGTGTATGATTTGTGGGTTTGGAAGGTTGTTTATAGTCTCAAGTTTGAGCTATGATTTTTCGGTGGTTGGCTTCAATTCTCCCTTCCTCAGGTTGTTTCTCTTCTTCCCTTGCTTCTCTTGGTATAGGTGTGCAGAGTTAATCACCAGAAGTTTTGGTCTCTTCTATCCAGAGCTTTGTGGTTCTTTAATGGCATGAGCGCATTGTTTGTGCTTGTTTAGTTTGTTAGGTGGTTCTTACTTCTTAGCTGGTGGTTGTGATTCCGATGCTTTAGACATGTGTTTCCTGATTCGTGGTGATTTTGACATTTCAGTGATTATTCTTCCTCTGACCCGCTTTCTTGGTTTTTTGTGTTGGTGTTTGATCGCGCTCTTTTGTGCTTGGGGGATTTCTTTGTTTCAGATTTTATCTTTCTATCTTTTATGGCCTTTGTTTGTTCTGGTGAAAACACTCTATGGTAAAGTGAGTTAAGTTAGTTAGTCTTCGGTCTTGATCTTCTTTCGGCTCCGAACTTTGATTGAAATTATTGTTACTATGGAATTTTGCTTTTCTCTGAGATTGTAGAGTTTTTGGGTTTAGATTATGTGTTGTGCTATAGTTTCTTCTTTTTTCAGTTTGGTTATTTTATGATTTTGAACAGTAAAATAAATATATAATCTGTAAATGAAATAATACAAAATAGTAAAAATAATAAATAGTGAAAGTTTATGTTATTTTTAGTTGTGAATAAATTAATTATCTAGAGTCTATTTATATTATTTTACTTATTTTTTTTTATCGATCTTGAATTTTAGTGACCAATAAAATAGATTATCAAACTTCATATGATGATGGTTAGTGTAAGAAAGATTATACAGTACACAATTATAACGAGTTGGGCTAAATTGCAGTGATCTAAAAAAAAGAATGACCTAAAATGTAAAAAAAAAACATGAGAATACGTGTTAACAAACCCCCTTCCACATGTCATAAAAAAAAAAAAAAACCTACTTTATATATATATTAGCAAGTGGACCATAAAATAATAATAAATTAAGTGTATTAAGTTTGGTTTGTGTAGGTTAACGTAGTAATTCGTAGAATCTTGACAAAAATTACAATCTATGGAGATTTTCTATGGCATAAGTTGAGTGTTAGGATTCTAGTAATTAGCAGCTCTGTCGGCTTCTCCTCCAATCTCACCACCGACATTAAGAAAACAGCTACAGAAGAATATCTACCACTGATCTGCCTTATCTCTCATGGGCTCCTCTTGCATAACTCGTCTTTCATGCGATCTCTTGAGGCTAATAAAAATGGAGTTTATCTCGATAGTAGTCAGAAACCTATAAGCCATAATACATTTAAAATGTGAAGAAACCGAAGCAAATTTTAAAAACAGACAAATGAGACATGGACGGGTAAATCGAGCGAGGATGAGAACATTGTAAATCTACAATCCAAAGGTTTGATAAGATCATAAGAACCGCCCAAGAAAGATCAAAGGAGATGAAGATCAATCTAGCAAAGTCTAACACATAATCACTATCTCATCTCAAGAACTTGATCACATAAGGCGATTAAAAAGCTTTCTGCAAATGTACGACTATTCATTATCTATGCAAGTGTATCATACCGTCTTCCATACTGAAGTATAGTTGTCTTGGAGAGTCCTTGCACTACTCATATTTCACAGGGTCAAAATCGAACTGTGGTTCCGCCTACGTAATCCAGTCAATGATGGACTTTGCATTCTTAAAGTCATGTTAAGAAATGATGACAGAAGTGGTGTTGGTGAAATTTTCTAGTCATTTGAAAGGCTTCAAAAGAACTAAGATAGCTCCACAATGATCACTCTAATACCATTGTGCTGAACTTGAACAACCATTAGCTATAGTAATTCGATGAACATGTGCTAGCTAAAAAACAGAGAGGTCACTATCAAAGCCATGTGAGTTATGGATTCTTTCTTGGCTTGGAGATACACATGCAATCCAAACACAAACAGTCCTAAGAATTTTACCGAAGCATTTGCCAATGGTAGGTTAGTTAGCAAAATCAGTAAACGAATTTCCAACGAATTCTTCAAATTTGCAAGAGAAATATAATGGAACACCTTCTGGTTGGTCTTATTTTTCAAAATTTAGCAGCATGTGTCTAGACATTTTCTTATTTTCATAGAGCATCTTTTTTCCTTTTGAAGCCATAGCTGTGATAAAAATACATAAAGCTCAACAAAAACTGCACCAAGTTTACGAATCTCCACCTCCTTGGAAGATTGGGACTCTCATTGATTAGAGATCATGGGTGTTAGATTAATGGTAGACTAATGGAGGGTTTTAAGAGGATTATTCTGTAACTGGTATCCTTTTGTACTGTGAGGAAGAAGATGAAATAGAAATCTCGAAACCCTAATCGCCATGAGCTTTGCAGAGGCGAAAAAAGAACACATGTCTAACCCTAAAGAAAAATGCGGCGTTTAAACCAGGGGTGATGCATTCCAGAAATATCGTCATTTGAACACACGAGAGAATAAAGTGTTCGGTTCCTCTATCAATCTCCAAAATTGCTTTCCAAGCATAGTTGTATTAAAATATGTGAGGACTTTAAACCATAAGCCTCCTTCGTCCTTAGGACTACATAGTTTATCCCATGATTTCCCATGTATACCTCTTGTATTTCCCCCTGGACTCCCAAAAAATGTGCCACGGCACTCGTTAGCTTCTTCGTTACCGTTTTTGGTATGCGAAAACATGATATTACATGGTTTGGCAAAGCCGTTACCACCGATTTTATAATCACTTCGTTTTCCCCCTCGGTGAAAAACTTGAAGGTCCATCCATTTACTCTATTATTTAAACGATCATTAATAAAACCAAAAACTTGTATTTTTGATCCTCCCAAATTCTCAGGGATTCCTAAATATGATCTCATTCCGCCTAAATTATGTATTCCTAAAATGTCTCGTAGTTCCTGTCTAATGGGTTCTTCAATCTTGTGACCGAACTGAATCAAAGATTTTCTCTGCTGATCTGATACCACTTTGTATTCCTTAAGATTCCTGAGAATTGTCTGGAATTTCTCTTTTCGTGCTTTGCAAAAGAAAAGACTATTGTCTAGAAAGAGCATATGAGAAATTGGAGGACAAGCCCTTGAAACCTTTATGCATGTCAGTTGCTTCTCTCTCTCGGCCTTATTAATACTCGCTACCAATGCTTTCTTACACATAATAAATAAATAAGGAGATAAGGGGTCCTCCTATCATAGACCCCTCTGTGGAGTTATGTGTCCATTTGGTTGACCATTCAATAGAACTATGTACTGTACCGAGGAAATACATTCCATCATTAGCTGGGTCCAATGATGATCAAACCCCATCTTGCAAAATAGTTCTTGAATAAAAATCCATTCAGCTCTATCGTAAGCTTTACTCATATCTGTCTTTATGGCCATAAATTTGTCCCGGCATGATTTGTTAGTCATCAATCCATGAAACAACTCCTGAGCTACGAGGATATTGTCAGAGATCAATCTTTCAGATACAAAATCCGATTGTGTTTCTGAAATAAGTGAGTGAAGACAAGCATTTAATCTCTGACATAATAATACCTTAAATATAATTAAAATTTTACTTAAAAGAACCAAACATATAACTATATAAAGGAAATATCTTGAATATACTATGTAATTGAATTTTCTTACTTTTTTTGTACAAAAAAAGTATTAGGACAATTCATCTGTTTCGTCTAATTTTCTTAAAACCATATTTCAGATTTAAAAATGACAACCACTTCGAAAATATAAAGTTTATACTAGAGTATCAACAAAAATTTGACAGTAACCATTCATAATATGCTAAATGTAATAGAATCTTATCTAAATTTTCCAAAGTATTTCGAACTAAAATAATTTTATTTTCTATTTTTTTAGTTTTATTCATTATTCATTAAAAATTAATGATGTTGATGGCTTTGGAGTGAATTTAACATAGTTTAAAAACTTTGTGTTTGGAAACTGGCTTTTTATTTCGGATGCACTAATCAGAGCAGGAAATGATTATTTATCACTTGAACAATAAACTATCTTAAGTTTGGGGTTTTCCTGTTTGCTAACCATTTTCGGATAGTTAATGTTATTTTTCTTTAACTTCTTTTTGCAAAGTTGGTAAATAATTTTACTGAAAAGTGCTTTTAGAATTTTTTGTATTATTTGATTTTAGTAGCATTATTGTTTATGTTTTCACATAATAGTCCTGTTTCAATTTTTTTTTTTAAGATAAGATGATTCATATTTTTTGAACTTTTAAAGCTTCAGTGAACCAGATCACAGCAACATCAAGAATGCAAGAAAGAGGTGACTGTATTCACCAATAAGACAAAAAATAAATTGTTTGCTTAACGCATAAACGCGTATGGTATGGTTCGTTTTCATGCATCTAAAGCAATAAATCAATCTTATGTTTGATCTTTTTGCGTAAATAAAAAGCCTGGCAAAGGAATCTGATCTCAAAAATAAATTATATTGTCATCGGATAATGTCTTACGAGTCATATATTTTTGTAACAAAATAAAACTTTTTTAAATGAATAAACTAAAGAGATTTAAGGAAAAGTCGTACGTGTGGCGAATCTTACGGATTCTCAACAACCAAATAAGCTTTTAGCTTTAACCTGTCCCATTCACATCTGCTCAAACGCGGTACTTGCTTCTCAATAACGACAATTATCATTTTAGCCAATAGAGAAAAAACAAGTGTTTAGCAAAAAAACAAAACATTATAAAGGATAAAAGGATAGTGCCGGCATATATTTAGATATACTACATATTTAGATGATGCCGAGATAATTCATCTTCGACCACCCACCAGATGGTATTACTGTGTTGTTTTATCAAAGTTTTGAGAAATAGTCTAATGCGACTTGACTTGTATGGTCAGTGATTTTACTTTCCATGGAACAATCAAGTCCGAACTTAGTAAAACAAATATTTGTCTTATACCAAAGATTGATCGCTTCCAAGAGATACAATTTCGACAAATCAGTCTTTGTAATGTACATTACAAGGTTATTGTTTGAAGAAGATCCTACCCAATTTTTTATCTGAAACTAGTTGGTTTTTGTCATGAAAGAGAGATCATAGATATATTTTGATAGTTCAAGAGATATATCATGTGTTGCAAGAGCCAAGGAAGACGTTATAAGAAAATGGCAATAAAGACAAATATGAACAAACCATATATGATGGAAAGGAGTGGGATTTTAAAGGAATAATGGAGAAGATGGTAATTTCATAGATGTTGAACAATTGGATTATGAGATGTATTAAGTCCGTCAAGTGCCATGCTCTTTTAAATTGCCAACCTAGAGGAAATACTATTACCTAAGTGAGGTTTAGTGCAAGGAGATCGTTTGTCTCCTTTTATCTTTATCTTGCACAGAGAACCACTTGCCAGTCTTCTAAATCATGCATAAGTTCAGAGGAAGATTGTGGGGATGTGTATTGCATGCAGCAGTCCTCCATCTTATTACCTATGTTTTGCAGATGATAGACTTTTTTGAAAGGCGGAACCCTGTGAATGTGGTAAAATTATGAAAATTATCCAAACTTATGGGAAAGCTTCAGGTCAATGCATAAATTTTGACAAATCGTCTTTGTTCTTTGGAAAACGAGTTCTTGGGACAAAAAAGTCGATCAAGAATGTTTAGCTATTCATAATGAGGGTGGTATGGGATCATATCTCGGTATACCAGAGGATATCAGTAGATGAAAATGCAAGATATTTGCTTTCATTTATATTGAATAGTTGGTCAACAAGATTGTTGTATAAGGGTGGAAAAGAGGTCTTAATTACGTCAATTTCTTTGGCCTTATCCACTTATTTTATGGCCAACATCTTTCTTCCTTTGGACATTTGTGAAAAATTAGCTAGTGACATTGCACGTTTTTGGTGGAGTTAGAATCCTCCCAGAAAAAGATTTCATTGGGCAAAATGAAAGAAGATGTTTCCATTAAAATAAAAGGTTGCATTAGGATTTAGGGCGATTCATGAGTTTAATTAAGCTCTTCTGGCTAAGAAACTTTGGAGATTACTTCAGTTCACAAATGCGTTGCTGAAAAGGATCTTGAGGGGAAAATACTTCAGATTGAGCTCGTCTTTACGACCTATATCGTGTCATAACCCTTCTTATGTTTGGAATACTATTGTTGCATCGAAGGCCTTACTTTCATTGGGTATTAAACATAAGGTGATGCGACCTGGGTTCAACCAGACTCGGCCAACAAACTGGCTAGACAAAAAGAGATGTACTCAGATGAGCTTGCAACTGAAAATGGTCTAGTCAACCATGAGTAGGCGGGAAATGCGACACATGAACATGGACTAGCTGGAAATGGACGATTCGATCTTCGATCAACCTGATATGAGGTCGACTATGCGTTATGGTCGTGAAATGAGAATAAGAATGAGAAAGATGACTCGGAGCTGGAAATGACTATGTAAGGACATTTTTGACTAATTGGAAGCGATGAACATCATGGACAAGTCAAAGAGAACCTAGAACCACCTTTAAAGAAAGATGGTCAAAATGGGCTTTTCACAGGCAAAAATGAGTCTATCATCCAAGTTAAAGATCTATTTCTTTTTACACTTGGGCCGATAAAAAGATCACGAGCTAAGGCCATGAGGATGGGCCTAGGGGCTTTTGTTTGACTTGTGCAAGAGGAGAAGGACAAAGAAGTCCGTCTAACAAAAGGGTTGGCACAATACTATAATTACTCAGTTTACATCCTTAAGTAGTAAAACAAGTTAGAGTAGGATTAAACAAAAGGGTATTGCTTTCATAGTGAAAATATGATGAGGGCTTTGGCTTATGTTGGCTTAGATTTCTTTATAAACACATGTAAACTTCAAAGATAAATACAAAATTGTTTAACTATTCAAATTTATTTTAAAATCCAAGTATTCTCGCCTTCATTGTTAGCACAATAACATCGACCTTGATCACCAGAAGGGGAACCTTCCATTACGTGATAATAAGGACTACAAACAGGGTTACTCATGTAGGTCATTGACTCTATACAACACACAGAAACTCCATCATCAAAGTGTGAGTCCACCGATCTTGCAAACAAGTGCTAGTAGCCTTGAGATCAAACCATAATCCATCAATCTTTCAAGCGATCTAAGGGAAGCAGCCGACCATGGCCGTTCAAGTGGTACTAGAGCTAAGGGTTTGTTCTCTTCTTTAAATTCATTGGTAAACACTCTCTTCTCTTTCTATCTTTTGTAAAAGTCAGGGCCACATGAAACAAAAGAAAAGAAAGAAAAGAAGATCTAAAAGGAATCAAAATAATCAAAAGAAAGAGAAATTAGAACTAAATCTAGGAGAAATAGGATCCAGGTTGTTTAATACGGTATGACACCAAAAATCTTGCAATTTTTTTATCTTAAGTCACGTTTTGGGTAGGGTTTCTAAGTCTTAGGTGACTAAAACTTTGTTCTCAACTAAACTTGTGGGAAGAGCAGGATACTTGGAAGATTCACCATAAAATTTAGTGAGAGGGAGTTTGTTTTCTTTAACTTGTTTGCTAAGTGTTAACAGGAGCCATGTTAAGGAACGAAGAAGATCCAACTGATGGAAAAGCACGTTCTGCGGTAGAACCCGCCGCTGCTAGGCTCGACCCAATGCAGATGCAAGCCATCATAAGCGAAATAAAGAGGCAGCTGCGTCTGGAGAATGAGGCTGTGGAGGTACGAGTTAATGAGTTTTCTCCTCGTCCTTTAGCTAGGCAAGAAGCAGGCAAAATAGCTCATGGCCAAGAGAAGGAAGCTGATGATAGTGACGCTGGAACACAAGATGGTCGAAAACAACCATGAAAAACTTGTGGGCAGCAGGTGAGGATAACTTGGGTGTCTTAAGGTCAGGATCCCACCCTCTGAAGGCAACAACGATCCAAATGATTATATAGACTAGGAAAAAAAAGATGGATCTAGTTTTCAGATGCAATGAGTACTCATAACCAAAAAATACGTTTAGCAGCCACAGAGTTTAATGGATATGCACTCAATTGGTGGGAGTAAACGTGCAGCACCAGGAGGCGCAACAATGAACCCCAAGTAAACTCTTCGTTTGAGATGAAAATTCTCATGAAAAGAAGGTTGTGCCAAGTCATTATGGCCGAGATCTCCAACAAAAGCTTAGATGCCTAACTCAAGGATCTAAGAGAGTGGATGATTACTTCAAGGAGATGGAGTAACTCTTCTTATAAGCCAATGTCAATGAAGATGTTGGGGCAACAATGGTACGTCTCCAAGGAGGTCTCAGCCGAAAAATTCAGACAGATTGGAGATGCAAGACTACGAGTGTCTTGAGAAGATGTATTGATATGCTCAAATTAACTTTTAAGGTACTCTCCCAAATAAAAAGTTCATTTTAGCATTTAAGGATCAGATCCACATAGACTCAATATTTCACTCAATATATTGTTAGTTGCAGATTAAGTTAGGCAGTAGTGATTGTAAAGCAGTAAATATAAGAGTTGTAAACGATGGGAGAAAGCCCTAGATCTAGAGAATTCAAACAAGTATTTCAGAATTGTAGACAAACGAATGTTCATGGTTTTTACTAAAATCTTCTTGAACTCAAATCACAATGATGAAGTTAATCAGCTCTCGCTGCAGAAACTATCTATGTATAATTCCTAGAATTCCAACTCTCATTGTGGATTCAATGATTCAGGCAACCATTAGATCACACTCTCTCCTTAATCGGTCTTGGCTCAATCGCAGAAACTGGTAGTGCGTCCAACCATGATTGTCCATCGACACTGTATGAGTGTCGATCAATGCTAATATTTGGTGACGTATTCGGGTCTTGTCTAGTAGGGCATCGTTCAACGCTATTGGATTGTCGATCGACACCAAGCTTCAGTTTTGAGTCTCTACCCGAATTTTCATGTTGTTATTCATCCTCACCCAATATATCATTGAAAAATTGCCTATGAGTTTTCTCTAACCTCTTCACAACCTCATTTATCTGTTGAACCTGAATATCCAACTCCTTGCCATAAGTGTTCAGAAATTCAAATTTCCCATTCAGCTCAATGTAGACAGAATCCAACTTCTTTTTGAAGTCTACAACCATATTTTGCTGACCTTCTAGGATCTTTCTCATCATAGACTCTACCTTAATTTTATAAATTGAAGAACATTTCAACTCAACACCATTCCTCTGGAAAGCAGGAGGATGAATCACATGCATATTAGCTTAGAAATGATTAGGCATGATGTAGTATTCAACTGTCCTCTTTTGAACAACTCTGTCATTCTCAGCAACATCAATTGCATTAGGGACTGCAGCCCTCTGTGCATCAATCAATTGGCCTTCTTTTTTGTGAACACGACCCTTTTTGTCTCGTAAGACTCCTTATGCATCAGTCTTAAATATGATCACATTGACCACCAATGCATTCCCACAAATGGTGCCGACCAAAACCATGTGGATGTCGTTCATCGCTCCTTCTTGGCGGCGTTGATTGGTGTTTGGAGGGTGTTGTTTGACACCAAACTTAGAAATATACATACCCAGTTGAGGTCTGATATGATTTCATGAGACTGTGAAGGAGACTTGTAGATTGTACGTTCTAACTCAGTAAGCTCCTGTTTTGAAACATCCAAAAGCTCATTTTCCTTGTTGCAACTGGTATTGCGGTGCATGTACCTGAAAAATAAGAAAAGATAACTAAGTAAAAAAAAAGAAAAACCTTGACAAAATCTACACTTAGTCTAATGGTGACCATAGTGGCAACTGCACATAATTTGATATACTAAAATTAACTTTTACGGTACTCTCTCAAGTAAGAGGTTCACTGTTTCACTTAAGGATCGAACCCAAAAATATTCAATATTTCAAACAATAGATTATCAGTTTCAAATTAAGCTAGGCAGTAATGATTGTAAAGAAGTAAATAGAAGAGTTGTAAAGAATGGGAGAAAGCCCTAGATCTAGGGAATTCAAACAGGTAATTCACAATTGTAGACAAAAGCATCGTTCATGGGTTTTATTAAAATCAGTTCTTGAACTCAAATCACATTGATGAAATTAATCAGCTCTCACTGCAGAAACTATCTATGTCAAATTCCTAGAATTCTAACTCTTGTTGAGGATTCAATGATTCAGACAAGCATTAGATCAGATTCTATTATGTTCAACTAAATTACTAAACAAACTCTCGTTGCGAATAAGTATCTAGCTCAACAAGATTCAGTTCAGGTAATTGATTAGAATCTCGTGACTCACAACTATCCTATGATATAGATTACCAGGGTTTTCAATCGAATCTAGTTGGTAAATTCAATCCTGATGAAGAATTTATAAGATTGCCCTAACAATTCAATCAAACTAACAATTCATCATAAACCCTAGAAAACCCTAGATATAACAGATGGATCTACTCAAACATAAAAGCAATAACACAAATCATGGTCTAAAAAGATATCATTAATAATCAACAGAAGATTCAGTCAATCTTTGAATGAGTTTTGATCTTTTCTCCAAAACTAAAACAAAGCATAGCCTCCAACAATGATTTAGAAAACATAATCTAGGTTAAAACACATTCTGAACTATTTTGTAAATAAAAGAAACTTCTGGGTCAAACTGTAATTAAAAATAGTTAATAAAAACTCGTCGATACTTGATTTGGAGGGGTATTGTTTGACACCCATGGTGGTGTCATTCGACACCTGACCACAACTTCGACAGCTTCCTCTCACGCATCAGACGGACCACTCTTCAGTAGAAAGAGTATAACTTTTGATCTAACCAATGTATCAACCTAAAACTGATGGCTTTGGAAAGCTAACTCAATTATATATCTTGTTTCAGAATATAAGCTTCAAACGTTGGTAGGGAATTCTTCCATCTATTCCTAAACTTCTGGCATATATGCACAGTTCTGCATCTTAAATTGTTTTTTTTTTTTGCGTTTAAAACGACCTAAACCTTGTACAACACAAAATAACACAAAAAGACTAGTAAAAATTCATGATAGACTCTAAAACTGGACTTATAACATGGTTAAGACCAATAAAATCATGCCATATCATTTCCCATAAAGCCATACTCATATAGCAGCAAAACAAACGAAGAGGGGTACTATTATGGATCGGCCTCAAGACCTTCGTATGTGAAAGATGATAAGGTTTTTGTAAAACCCAAGGAAAAAAACTAAACCATCCCTAACCAACCATGATGACATAAACAACAGACCATCAACTAACACACGAACTAGGGGATGCCACGGCTTATCCAACTCAAGGTGAGATCTTGGTCACTAAAAGAGCTTTAAACACTCAACCAAAGGCACAAGAGCCCGCACAGAGGGAAAAAGTTTTTAACACACGTTGCGTAGTCCAAAAAAAGTGTGTAGCCTAATAATATATGGAGGACGCTGCACCAACGCAAGAAGTGAAGTGTTGGTCAAGAAACTTGGACTAGGCAACAAGTTAAGGATTTGAATAGCCAAGTTATAGTGCTAATTATAATGAGGACCATGAACAGAATATGTTTGAAAATTATGGGGGGTGATGGATAAGAGCAGGAAAATAGGTATCATGATATGGTTACAGATGCATTTCGTGAAGCTGCAAGCATTTCCTAATACTAGTAGGGGAGAATCTAACATTGGTGTGAAACGGTTTTATGATATGTTAGACAGTGCAAAATACCCCATCTGTAAAGGATGAAAATAAGGGCTTTCTGGACTATCATTGACATCTAGGATGATGGCGATTAAAAGTGATCATAATCTAAATGAGAAATTTATGGATTTTTGGGCTGGACAAATTAATGAGTAGTTACCAGCTGGTAATCTTGCTGCTGAAAATTATTATGAAATTAAGAGGTTAGTTGCGGGTCTTCGTCTACCATTTCAAATGATTGATGTGTGCGTTGAAAATTTCATGTTTGTAGAAAGAAGATGATAACATGTAGGAATGTTGAACTTGTGGAAAGCTGAGATATCAAGAAACCACATGAAGGAATTGTGTCTCGTATCAACGTATGTGGTACTTTCCAATCACATATAGATTGTAGCGTTCATATCACTTGGAAAGACATTTGCGTCAATGAGATTGCATGCCCAACACTTGATAGAAGATGGCGAGGTTACGCATCCGTCATATGCTAGGGAATATAAACACTTTAAACAATACGTTCTGACGTTTCGAGTGCACTGATGTATTTAGTCCATTTGGTATGTTTGGGAGATAATATTTTTTATGGAATGCATATTGACGCCAAACAATCTCCCTCCAGAGATGTTCATGCAAAGAGAATTTGTGTTCATGAATATTCTAGTACCAAGTCCAAAACATCAAAAATGAACACTTGATGTAATTTTGCAACCTCTGATCAATGATCTGAAGCAGCTGTGGTATTGCAGTGTGTGGATATTTGATTACTTTCAGCAGTAAAACTTCAATATGCGTGCAGTGCTTGTGTGGACCATTAACCCTAGAGTTGAGTAAACCTAGAAATAAGAACAAAATCGATCCTATCGTTGAGTAAATATATTGTAATGTATTAAAAACCTTCGATTGAAATGCTGAAGATGGTGATATAGTTTCGGAACGACATTGTTTCCTCTTAACCCAATACGATGTATTTCAAAAGAGAAAATATTTTTATTATCTTTTGTTTTTTTCATGAAATTAATTTTTTTTTCATAAAAAAAATTAGATAATGAAAATCTTCCAATATTTATTTTACTGAAAATAAAAATTTCCAGTACCTTTAGTTATACTATATTAACATTTATCAAATTTTAGATAATTTTAAAATAACTATATAATAATCAAATTAAAATGAAATTTTTATTTAACTCATTTGTTTTTGTAATTAAATATATTTTAAACGAAATCTATATAAGATAGTGTGTAAGTTTGAGCACATTTACCCAAAACCATGGACCAAACCGTACCAAACTGAAAAACCAAAATTGAACTGAACTGCATAAATAATAGAGCAAATCATATATCTATGACTAAAAAATTGAAATCGAGAACCAAATGAGTACCTGAATTTTTAAATTGAAACCGAGAACCAAACTGAGAATCGAATGAGTATTTGAATTTTTTTTTAAAAATTATATATTTAAAAATATTAATTACATTCAATTTTTAAATAACCAAATATCTTAAAAATACTATTTATAAACCGGATAACCCGAAAACTTGAATTACCCACATATTTTTATTTGGTTGATAAATAATTTAGTTAACCAAAAGTATAATTTATGTATATAATTATTTATTTCAAATATATATATATATATATATAACTATGTTTAATATAACACATAGTATCGAAACTATTTTTAAAATAATATTATGTTTTAAAATAAGTAGATTTTGTTCTAAAACACAATTCTACTGCTAACCTATTTTAAAGTATCGATATATTGTTAATAAATAACAAAGTGTTTTCAAAGTTTATAGAAGTTATCACTAACCGACTTATAATTGGTTAGACTAAATATCTAATAGAACCAAAGATAAATAGCCATTTTCTGAAAATATAGCAGATGGAAAGATTGAACATGTTTTATGTAGACCATAATCATACCTATGAATTCGTATTGGAATTGGTTTGGTATTAAATAATACAACCAACTTGGAACATTAAGTTGTGACAAACATCGTTTAGTTTGTGAATGATAATGTTGAAGTGTTCATATATATAACATGGTTAATGAAATCAGTTTAGTTAATAAGGTTGGTATAAATTAACGGTTGATCTCCATAAAATAGACAATTTTTTTACAATGGATATTGTATTATGTTTATAGTCTCCGAAGGTATTAACTATTAAATAAATCACAAGTAACTATATATATAAATATAGGGCGGACATTATTTAATAATAGCACAAAATAGTTATGATGGAATAATGCGTATATAGTAAACGTATATGTAGAGAATTAGGTTAGTACCATTTTTTTATGACTAACTAGGGGAAGCCCGCGCTTGATAGTTTGTAAAATATATTTTTGAAGTTTGTTTCTAAATTTATTGGATTATGTTCTTTTCTTTGGTTCGGAACAGTTTTTGCATGATTCTTGCGCGATTGGTGTAATTGCATATTGCATACCTCCAAACCGTACAACTATTAACTTTTAACACTACAAGAAAACAGCGATATTCTGACGGACATTCCGACGGAA
>NC_027750.1:17941266-17975191 GCF_000695525.1 Brassica oleracea var. oleracea | reverse complement strand
CCGACGATTTTTTCCCTCAGAATCCTTGATGTTTTCTTGTAGTGTAATGCTTAATTTTTAATCCGACTTTGGTATTTGTTAAATTCAGTTAATTTTAATTTTAAAATTGTATGAGCTAACATATTTTGCTGTAGTTATGAAAATAAACTTTATCATTTACTTCTAGTAGTAACATTTGCTATACCATTTTTGCTTAAATTGTGAAAAAAAAACTTCATCTTTGATCTGTATTAGTAACATGTGTATACCGGTTTTCAAATTTGCACCAATGGCATATATATGTTTCTCTTATACTTTTATATTTTTATAATTTCTCAAATAACATTAAAGTTTGGTTATTCTAACTCCATGAAATGATGTATGGATGTGATTCTAATTCTAGCAGTCGTTCGTTCTTGTTTTATTTTGTTTCTATCCAACATAAGTTTTTTTTAGAAAAACGAAAAAAACCATTAAAGCTCGAAAGAATCTCTCTGAAAATACAAACCATAAAAACATATTTTGATGCCGTAGGATGCAACTTTTAACGTAAGAAGATATAACATTAGTTAAATAATATTTGGCTGCAATGTATGTGTTATGCCATCTTCGGTGTTGTTATTTAAATACTTTGTATTTCTCGAATGTTATGAACCTTCAAACTGCAGCTAGAGAGAAATCGTGTAGATAGTTATACGTGTGTAAGTTGATCATTAGTGGGTGTAGGTTGATGTTATTGTAGACTTAGCATCTAATATCGTAGTTTACTCTACAAAACATATTATTTTATTTCATGCTAAACCGGATTTAATTAACAAAATATATTCTTTTTTTTTTAATTTTAACAAACGTAATATATAAATACAATATTAACTATCAATTGTATATACATATAATTTGAATAATCACGTTATTTTCAAGCTAAATTTGGCTTGAAGGCAACTCCAATACCAAACAAAACAATACATATAAGTTTTGTTGCTTATTCTTGAAGTCTATAAATTTTTAGGATTAGATTACATATTTTTATTGAATTATTATTTTCAAATAAACTTTTCACCATTCAAGTTAGATTATTTATTTTTACTAATTTCATTGTTTTGTTTGTTGTATTTACTATTTTTATTTTTCAAATAGATTTTGTTAAAATATTTTTTTGATTATCTTTTAATCATTGTTAATTGTTTGAATCATATTTTTTTGGTTAATTTTTTATAAGTTTGATCTTATTGACCTAAAAATGGAAAGCAGATTTAGTGAGATTCACTTTTTGTTTTGGTTTAGGTTTTGATAAAACGTAAAGCAAATAGAATTTTATAAAATTCTCTATTTGTTTTCCCTCTTTCACTCACATCTCCTTTTTTTTTAATTTTGGATCCATTTCAACAATTTTCTTTCAAACTACCTTGTTCTGTTACCAACACCAGGACTGCTTCCCCACCACCACCACGAGAAAGATTTAACACTCGACCCATTAACCCTAACGGAAACTCCACCTCCACGAGGCTGCCACAGATCCAGTGTGCACCTTGAGAGCACAAAACAGCCGACATTACACCTTTTCCGCACCAGAATTGGTAGCATAACACCGTTGCTTTTCTCCCACAAGCTTGAGAGACGCAATCTTGTTATGATGATTGCAGTGAGTGGCGGTTTTTTATAGCTAACTATACATTTATAACCTGAATAATGTGAAAAGAGGTAAATCAAACATAATATTCTTTTATGTATTAAAATTTAAAACCCAACGTATAAAGTACAAAAATACAGCAAATGCTTGTGAAGGAGAGTACCTGAACTTCACAACTCAAAATATGCAGAAACAATGTCACCCAGCCAAATAACGTAATTTTATTACAGCTCCCAACAGTATCAATAACTCAAAAGTATAGGCTTGAAGATCTACCAAACTCCTTCATATCTTCAATGGCACTTTCTCTGCTAGGCTTTATTTTTAAAGGATATATCTCCCAGTGATGTGTCATCCACGTGTCGCGCTTTCCTTGCACGAATTGATGATGTGTCTCTCTAAAGAGAGAGACAAACATTTCCTTATATAATAAGATTTGCCTTTAATAAAGAATAATTAAGTTAGTAGTATGAGAAATAATAGAAATTCTAGTTGAATGAAATGGTCCAACTATGACTTGTTTTAAGTAGATTTTTTATGACTTTTTCTCTTTTAATACATTAAAAAGATCTATAATGTATTACCAATACAGACATGTCAAAAAGATGTATTACTCTGTTTTACCTTTTAAATTTTTAAAATAAAACTAAAATCAATGCAAAACGAGTTAAATAGACTTAATATTCTAATTTGATTATTATATAGTTATATTTATATAACGTTTAACCTTATTAATGTCCACATTAAAATATCCACTAAACCTTTTCTGAAAAAACATATCGGCTAAACCTAAAAGCAATCCTAAAACAAGATATATATATCTCAAACGACTTTCAGCAAAGTTATATGGGTTCCCTTTTTTTTTTTTGGGTTCCATTTTTCAAAAAAGAAAAGCTGGTTTTGTAACAAAAAATCACTAACCTTATTTTTTTTAAAAAAAATACCAAAATAGGTTTACATCTATTATTTAAGTTATATATATTATATGTATTCTTTTTAAAAAAATAAAAAAAATACAAAAACGTTTTAGAAAACTTAATTAATTAAAAAGTATTTGTTATTTATAACTTATTAAAAGGTAAAATACAAAAATTTAGCAATTTTAAATATGAATAAATTAGAAATTATAAAGCATAAAAAGCACATTACATCATTTATCAATTTGTAATAAGATACGCCGAAATATCTAAACTCTCAGTTATTGACAACAAATTTCAAATTTTACCCTGCATACTTTGCATAAAAGTGAATGTTATCAAAAAAAAAAAAAAAATCAACTGAAAAAGTATAATCCGGTTCAAATATCTAGTGTTTATTAATTACAAAAATTATACCCCTTGATGTAAATTAGGTGTTACTAAAAAAAGTTCGTAAAATTAAAATGTTAAAATCTTGTAGGCCCATAGATTAGAAATTGAGTTATAAAAAGGAAACAATGTTCATTTTGGGGGGAAGTAAAAGCCTAATAAGAGCCCAATGAAGTCTCGCCTATCAAAATCTGGAAATGGTTCATCGAGTCTGGTCTTGTACGTCCATTTGAGTTGATTGTAAACAGCGAAGAATCAAAACCTCAAATTGATTCCCAAAGAATCGAGGGGAAGAGGAGCAAACGAATTTTCCCTGAGGATGCTGCTAGGAGCCCCAAAAAGGATTCTGTAAATTGAAAAATGGGGGGAGAAGATTCTGAACGGGATAAAGATGGTAAATGGAGACCTCCGCCGCAGAAGGCGGACTTGAAGCTTTGGGGAATCCTCGCCTTTACTGTAATCGGCGCAACCGCCACCACTTTCGCCGTGAGTAATCATCAATTCTCTTAACGAAATTGTGGTCTCGAAGATGTCTGATGGTTGTATTGTTTGGTAGGTTCATCAGCTGCGAAGAACTTTTGATTGGGTCTATACCCAGGTGATTAAGACCAACCTCTTTTTTCTCTCTGATATCTTTCATTATTAGCTATAAGTCATCACCTTTTTGGTTTTGCATTGGCAATATTTTTCCACTATTCCTTTTTTTTTTTTTCCGTTAAAATTCATGCTCCCAACTTTTTGGGTTAAATTGTGGGCATTAAAGGTAGGGAGAGCACAGTCAGCAGCGCGAAAAGGGACCAGAGGCGGTTCTTTCAGAACAGCTTATCAGGAGGAAGCATGGAGAAGGTACAACAAACGGATGCAGGAGGAGTATGAGGAAGAGCTTGAGAGAGTGGTTAGTCTAATTCGCCCTTTTCCTACTGTAACTCATCAATGTTTGGATTATTTATATCACTACTTTAAGAGCTCTCTCTTGCAGGAACGTATTAGGCGCATGCAAAGCGTTTTCAACAGGGAGAGGAACAAATTTAGAGGGGGCTTTGAGAATTGGAAGGAAAATGATCCTAATGCTCACCAATACCATCAGCAGTATCAGAGAAATGATTGGTACTGGAAAGCTGAGTCTACCTTTAGAAACCAAAGGACCAATCACCAGGAGCCTCCAAAACAGAATACAAGAGTCTATCCTCTATCGCATCACTACTCTGTTTTAGGGCTCAGCAGGTAGTTTTTTCTTTCTTTTTTTTTCTATTATAGAAGATATTTCTACATGGTTCTAGCTTCATACTTTATCGATGAAACTGATAGTCACTGGCAATAGTGTCAATAAGTGTGAGGGAGAACAGATTAGGATCATTAGTTTGTTTAAAAGGCTAGTTAGGGCTTTGAGAAAGCTGAAAGTCCTCTTCGAGTCACTTTTGGTTTTGTTCTTGATTCGGTTCTGTTTCTGTTTCTGTTTCTGTTTCTTCTTAGTTTTGGTCATCAAATCTTTAGTTCTTGGTGTGCTAACTACTCAATTCTGAACATTTCGATTGAACTTAGTGCGGGTTTCTTGTGTTCTATAGGTCCAGGGCAACTCCATACACAGAAGCTGAGATTAAGGTAAGCATTGAAACAACTCTGATGATGCAGTAATCTTCACTTAATCTTATGGTCATGTTGTTTTGGTTGTGTAAAGATACTTATGCGTTGATTCGTATTCGTTGTACATTCAGAAAGCGTTCAGGGAGAAGGCGATGGAATTTCATCCAGACCAAAATCAAGATAACAAAGGTAGCATTATAGTTTAATATCTTTAACCCTACTTTGATCTTACTGTGTGGGATTGAGTGTCTGGTCTCATCGATTCTTGCAGATGTAGCTGAAGCAAAATTCAAAGAGGTGTTACTTTCTTATGAAGCTATAAAAGAGGAAAGAAAAGACAAGTAGGTGTGAGATTTTTTTTTGTTAAAGAGATCAATCTTTTTCCCCATACAGGCTACGAATGTCGATATACGAAACAGGTTTCCCCTGGTGTGTTCGCATTATAGGTTCATTTATATACTGTAATAATCTTGTCGTTTGTGTTCGAAGCAGTTGTGCTTCTTTGTTGTAATATAACCAAACCAAGCCAGATTAATTAAGGTGGAAATAAGGAAAACATAAAGAAAAGAGAATTTCTACAGATAGTCCGTAAAACTTTGACTTAGGTGTGGTGAATTTGCTATAGTATTTTTTCCAAAACTCTAAATAGAAATTATAGAAAAACCGATTGCTAGAGCTAATTTTTTTCCTTTTATGATGTTTTGGCTGTGATTCAAATTTAAAAATTAAAGAATGATATTAATATAATCTATTAATTTAGAGTCCTATTTTTATCTACTATTAACAAATTATTGTAGGACCACTTAAAGATTTTATTAATATGACATATTTGATTATTTACATTAATAATAACCAACAATTAATTTGATTTTTTTTTAATTATAACAAAATATGTTGAAAAAGAATCTAACAAAATTTTACTTAAAAAATTAATTTTTTTATATAATAACACATTGATTAATTTGGTAATTAGTAATATAATATTATTATAAATCAATGTTAACTAAAATTTTATTATAAAACAAGAAAAGAAAAATTATATACTATTTTTTTTATAAATTCTATAATTATATTATGTATTATATAAAATAGAAATGCTATATGAATTAAATATGACGAAATTATATTATATAGGTAAATTAAAAAAAAATTATCACTCATCATTAAAATAGTTTAAAACTCGTAAACAATTTTTTATACAACACTAAATTTATGTACATAGATTAAACTTTTATATCTATAACTATATATTATCTTTTTATTTATTCTGAAACTCTCAACAATATATTGTTTAAAAAAAATTATATACAAAAATATAATAGTATATAATGACCTTTAGTTCATATACTATTTTAAAAACATGTCATTAGAAAACTTTGAAATTTTAGTAATTCATTTAAAATATTAATGAAAAATCAAATTTTATTATAATTTTTTTTTAATTATAACAAAATATGTTGAGCAAATTTTAGAAAATATTACCAAAAATTCAAATAGTTTTTTTAAAAAATAACCCCATATATTAATGTAGTAACAAAATTGTTTCAAAATTCATGTAATCTTCCCAACTCAAATATAGTTATGTAAATTTCTAAAGTTTTCTTGACAAAATATAAAATTTTGAAAATAAATATTCAAATTCAAAATGATAATGTTTCAATTTTTTTAAAAGATACAATCATAGATAATAAAAAATAACTTTTTGAAATGCACACGAAAAACAAACTATAATGCTGTAAGAATTAAAGCAATCTAATATTTTGAAATCTTAACCAAAAAAAAAAAGAATACTTAATATCATAACATCCGAAAAATATCTTATATCAATAAAATTTACTAAAATGATATGATAGATGTTACTATGTATAAAATTTACTAAAAATAATAGAGCTATATTATTTAAATAAAATAGTGTTCTTACTTATAAATTCGTAAAATACTAAAATGATAAATGTTAAAAGTATATTTTTTTAAAACAACATGTAAATATATTATCTTAAACATATTTTTATATAATATAAATAAATTTAAAAATGTATTATATGAAAAATGTACAAATTAAAGAAAAATCATATTTGAAGGAGATTCTCTATTTGATTATTTTGGATTGTTATTTTATTGTAAGTAACCTGAAAATACATTAGCAAGTAAACAAAATTAATAACAATATATAACACTAAAATGTAAATTATATATAACACTAAAATGTAAATTATATATTTAAAATATTTTAATATTATCAAATACGTTTATAAAATGAAAAATATCCGCACAGACGTGCAGATTAAAATCTAGTTATTATGTAAAACTATGTTTACATCTTGATGTATCTCGTGTTCCGTGTACTTCCTGTTGTGTTAGTAAATCAAGATTTCCACAAGAAAATTGGAAAATTACAAATATATCATTTTAAATTTGATAAAAATCTAATTTATATTTTATAATATATTTACATCTGTGAAATCATAAAAATCCACCTGATTTTGTTTATACTATTTAAAAATAAATCAGAAATAATATATCTAAAGTGCTATTTTCAAATTTACTATAGTTGTATACATTTAACTATTCGATCTTAAATATGCTAATAGAAAATTGAAACTTTATTTTTGAATGTGAAATATATTCAGAATATGGACAATACAAAGCATAATTTTTAATATATACTGCAAATATCTAATTATATCTGGAAAAATTATAGTCTGTATTGTGATACAATATCATAAAGTTTTATACAAATATTATATTTTAATAAATTAAATATTTTGATCTTAGTCCTTATTGCGTTAATTAAAAATATTTATGATTCTCGGAATAGCATATGTTTAAAAATTATTAATTTATGGTTTAAAATTATATAATTAATTGTAACTTATATAAATATAAGTATTTTATAATACAAATAGAATAATCTGTTTTCGAAAATATATATAGAATTATCTGTTTATTTTAATTTTTATTTTTTTTTGAATAATCTGTTTATTTAACCTGTCTTGCATTAGTGCTAGTTTTACTTCTAATAATTTAAAATTTAATTGAATAATATCTATTTTTAATTTGGTTGTCGAAATTTATTTAGTATTCTATAAGCAAATTTATATCTTCGCACAATATGTCACATACTTAATAAATATTTTTCGTATTTGATGGAATAAATTGCAGAAAATTTAAATTTTATAAACATCAAATGTAATCAAATAAAATATATAATCATATAATCTAAATATTATCCAACTTTTAATGTTTTATTATATCAGGTAAATTCATATCATTTTTATATCAATATTATATATTTAAAAATATTTGTGGTTTTGTGTTTATAATTACTTAAGGTTAATTCTCTAATTTATAAATAATTTATATATTTAATTATTCGATTATATTTATTATTTGTTGTAATAATTTATTTTTTTTTATAAAATATACGTGTAATATATTATATAATTTCCACTAATTGATAATTAAAAAAAGTTAGGATAATATTATAATGCTAACTACGAAATTGAATAATTATTTTAAAAGTAAATATTAAAAGATAGTTAGAAACTTTTGTTTAAAATAAAAAAGGATGTTTATAGTTGCAAAAAAAATTGAAATATTTTATTGAAACTATCTTAGAATAAATATATAAGAATATTTTTAGTTATTTTGTCTAAAAAATACTCTAATATTTTGTAATTTGTTTCCAAAACTATTTGATGAAACTAACAGTAATATAATTTTGAAGAATGTTTCAAAATTGTAGTAGCATTGTCTAGAATATACTAAGTATGACCAAAGTTTTTCAAAGTGTGTTTATGATTTATAGTATAGACTGTAAAAATGAATAGTTGGAGATGGTTTCAAACATGCAAAACATATTTTTGCAGTTTTATGACGGTTATGCAAACCTATTCATGCTGTCTAGGGTAAATACTGTTGGAGTGTGCATGTTTAATACGCAATTAGATATTTATCCGCGCATCCGCGCAAGTATTAGTTTTTACATTTTTACACATTGATATTTGTTTTTCATAACTAGTGTTATATATTTTAAATGAGACGTAATATAACTAATTGTATTCAAAAGACATGGACTGAATCGGAAAATACAGTTATTTTGGTACAAATATCTGAACCCATTTCAGATACATTTTTTATTAAGATATTTTTTAGGTTTCTATACATCAGAACCGAACTCATCCATACCCAAAAGGACTCAACTCAAAACTCACACATAAATTTATAATAAAGAAGCAAACCTAATTTAATTATAAAATGATACCTGAATAGAACAACTCGTACCTAAATGGATAGCCAATGTTCATGACTAACTGATTTTATAAATTAATAAAAATGATTAATTCTATGTGTTTGGTTAAATTAAGTGAAATAAAAAGAATTTTTTATTTAGTAAAATAATTAAATGGAGTGAAAAATTAAGTTATTATTTTATTCACAAAAACATGTCTTTGAATTATGTTTTTGGCTACATAATTTTTCACCGGTTGACACTAAAAAAAAAGTTTTAGTAAAACAAACTAATCAAACGTTTAATCATATACAAAACTCAGTTATTTACATATTTGATTTTATAATTGGCACAAAGTTAATATTGATTAACTAATAAATAAAAATCTGCAATATTACTATGGTTATATAATTAATGATGTGATGTATTGTTAAGGTAATATAATCAATAAAATTGTTAAATTGAATCAGATATAGAAAAAGAATAATGTAATTATACTAATGAAATTACTTAAATGACACTATATTTCTTTTTTGTTGTTATCCATGTTTGCAAACAATTTTCATTTATAATGTTATCTATGTTTCGAAACAAATCGAAAAGGTACCTGAGTTTTAATAATATAAATATATAAATGTAAGTCTTACACTGAAGTATAGCTATAGAGGTACACCTGGATTAATAAGTTACTAGAGCTTGATCTGCGCGCCCGCACGGATATTGGTTATTTTATTTTTATAAATTAATATTTATTTTTCATCATTAGTGTTGCATATTTTAGATGTGTTGCCATATAATTAATTGTATTCAAAGATCAAGATTGAATTGGGTAATATAGTTATTTTTGGTAGAAATATTCTGAACCCGTTTCAGATACATTGATTATTTTGATATTTTTAAGTTTCTATACATCAGAACCGAAACCCTCTAAACTCAAACCCAAAAAATCTAATACCCGAAAGAAACAATCCATACCGAATGGGTACCCGAGTATCCATGCCTAACAGGTTCTATAGAAAAAATTATTTCTATGTGTTTGGCTAAATTAAGTGAAATAGAAAAAAAAAATATTTAGTAAAATAGTTATATGGTGTGAAAAATTAAGTGACTATGTAATACGTTTTTATTATTTTGATTTAAGTTATTGTTTTGTTCACATATACTATGTTTTGGCTATGTATTTTTTCACAAATTGAATTAAGATAAAAATAATAAAATAGACTAAACCAAACTTTTAACCATTTGCAAAATCCGATTATTTTACATTTCGATTTTATAATTGGTACAAAGTTAATGTTGATTAACTAATAAATAAAAATATGCAGTATTATTGTCATGGTAATATAATTAATGATGCGATGTATTATTAAAGTAATATAATTAATAAAGTAGTTAAGATGAATGAAAATAAATAAATAAAAGATGTAATAAATCTGTTGAAAATAAGATTAGTTCTATTAAACAGTGGTGGAGCCAGAAACTTCTTATAATGTGGTCAAATTGTTTTTAGTGGGGTCAAATTTTCATTTTTTATTGGGGTTAATAAAAAATTTCTTAAGTAAAAATAAATATTGAAAAAATTTCTTAAGTAAAAATAAATATTTTTAAGAAATAGTAGGGTCAGCTAACCCCACTCCTTAAACACTGCTTCCGCCCCTGGTTCTATAAGTGAAATTACTAAAAGTACATTATGTTTTTTATACTGCTATCCATGTTTTCAAACAATTCTTATTTATATTGTTATCTAAGTTTTCAAATAATACCAAAATGTAATTCAGTTTTAATAATATAAATTTTTATTACTATCCATATTTCTAACTAATACCAAAGATACTTCAGCTTTAATAATATAGATAGACGTATACTTGTGAAGCTTGCCTTTTCCATATAGTTAAATCATGTTCCATTTGGGGGTATATGCTCCAAATTCCATTTACGTTTTTTTTAGAAGGTTTGGTTGAACAAAAGAAAATTAATGTCCCAGAAGAAAATAATTGATAAATCTAAAGTCAATGATAAATAAATAAACTAAGATATTGCTAACATGGGAAGCACAATAGAACTTGTAATGTTTGCACGTTTTTAGACATAATTTGTTTTCTGAATACATGGTGTGTTACACACCGACATTCTCGAACAGTTTGATACAAACTTTTTCTTTCTATTTGTTTTAACAATTACATTATATCAAAAACAGTTCTCCCAAGTTTTGTATGAATATGTATAATATATTTAACTACCACATGTCAAAGAATCCCATAATTTTCAATAATAAAGGAGCATTCATCAATTTTAAAACAGCAAAAGAACCTTGGTAGAAGGGAAGCTTCATCAGACATCCACTTCCTTTTCGAAATCGGAATCAGAATAAGAAGCTTTCAGAATTTCGATTTTAAAACGCTTCCAAGCTAGATTTTTTAAAAAATATGTTTGAAGCTTATGTTTCTGTTTTGGAATCACACTTTTGTTTTTGAAACCTAGTGTCATAAATAAGTAAAAAATATAAAATTATGTTTTTATGTTTTTATTTTATATTGAACTAAAAACTAGTAGTATTAAAATAGAAAGAACACAATATGTAAATACTGGAAAATAATACTATAAATTATCTTCGTGCATAATATCTTTTTAAGAGATCTTATATATATGTATTGAAATATAGTGTGTCAATTATATGTGAGATGTAAAAATTAATTAATTTGATTAATTAGATAATATGTTATTATAAACTTAATTTATTAGTATTTTCACAATTATAATGTGAAGTCATCTGAAGGATCTAAATTTACTGAAAATTAATAAGTGATTTTTGTATTTTATTTGAATTATATAATTTTAGTAATATGTTTTATAAAATTATATATATATATATATATATATATATATTTGGATCTACGTTTATAACATGTATCTTCTTCCTAAGTTTTTTTAAAAAATCTCGGTTTGACGCTTTTATATGATTTTGTTTCTGTGTATCCACTTCGCATTCACCAATCATAAATCGTTTACATTTTTTTGAATAACCGTAAAGTGATACGGGCCTTAGGCTCGACAAATTTCCCAGGACAAACATATCTTTTAGTAATATCGAGACATGGCGTAAACACATCCTCTCAACCGAAATTGAACAAAATGCACAAGAAACTGAGTATAAACGCTAAACCATTAGCCCAACCCACCGTTGGTAATAAACTTTAAATTTTTACAAATAAATTTAGAAATTATACAACTCCTCAAATTAATAAAATTCAATCATTTTGTTTATTTAATATGAGCCTTATATATATAAAGAAATTTTCTGATAACAACAGTAGAAAAGAAAAAAAACGGTAAACAACAGTAGAAAAGAAATCCTGAGGTTTTGGGAAAAAAAATTGAGAAATTCCATTCAAATATTTTTAAGTCTGTGTTTAGAACCGACCCTGATTTAGTGGCAAGTCACATGCACATTTCGTGGGCAGTAGAAATCAACCAAGTTGTGATATGCACGTTAAATTGGTCTCCAACGTTGGAATCGTCCGGGAAAAAAAAAATATCAATCGCCGTAATCTATAATTTACTAATATCAATACAATTAAATTATGAACATGACCTATTAATAAAGATTATGTTCAATAATTTATTTTTTTATTTAAAAAGCCTTTTATTATCCTTTATGTATAACTAAATAACCATGAATGCCTTTTATGAATCAATATATATTTGTAGTTTCATGTCCACAATTCTTGGCTCTCACCATTTCTTTTCTGTATGGCTGCTTTGCGTATACATAATACAGACAGATATATATATACAGTTATTCTTTCCTTTTGGGTTTTTAACAAATGTAGATTATTAACTATAGTATTACTCTATTATACCAAAATTATTATTGAAAACTGTTACATGTTATTCAGTTATGTTTTCAATAATAATTTTGGTATAATAGAGTGATATTATAGTTAACAATCTACATTTGTTAAAAACCCAAAAGGAAAGAATAACTGTTGTATATATATATCTGTCCAAATTATTTATGTATGTTATTTAATAATCTGAACATTTTTCTGAGAATTTCAATCTTTTATTTGATTACTATAACATGTTACTCTATATAATTAATTTATGTATGCAGTTACATTATTGATACATCTTTCTAAAATGATATGTTAATTACTCATTATAGTTACGACTATAAATATAATAACTGAATATATTAAAAATATTTTTTCATATATGTTTCAATAATTTTGTTTTTCACCTTTTCTAAATAAAACTAAATTAAAATGTATTTGAAAATTAAATTCAAATACATTTTCAAAATTTAAAAAATTGTAATTTTTATTCAAAATATTCATCTGTTTATATAAATATTCTCATCTACTCTAAATATTAATCTATTTATATAAAAATCTATTCTATTAAATTAGAAACATGACCAGTTTATATAGGTTTAGTCCAACAATAAAAATTCATGAATCAATTAAGATAAATAATAAATATAAATAGTTGTTTATAAGAAAATAAAATTATTTAATCTATCTATTCTATTAAATTAGGAACATGATATTATTATAGAAGTTATTACTTATAAAAATATATTCTATGGGTTTTAGTTTAACGGGTTTTAAATAGGTTATTCGATTAAAAATATTTATTAAATGTGATTTTACTTAAAGTCAGTAAAGACCTTATTAACCCATTTATATATATATATATATATATATTTAACATAATATATTAAAAGTTACTTTTTCATATATTTTTCAAAGATTTTGTTCGGATTTCGGTGTAGGTTGGATTTGATATTGATTTTCAGATATAACACTTTAAAAACCGTTCGAGTATATAGACCAAACCTAATAGATTATGAGACTTTGATTTTCGAGTCGATTTCAAGTCTGGTTTTTTGGATACAAATATTTTTAACTAATTATGTTAGGTAACTAATAAGAAATATAATATGTTGCCAAACTTTAGGAATAAATTTTAAAAATAATTTCTGAAATACATATGACATAAGTGTATGATTATGCAACTTGACATATTTAATATAGTTATCAAAAAAATATTAAACTAAATTAATATTAAACAAAAATATGATTACAAAAAATAAAACAAATATAAAAATAGATTTTTTTTAAAAAAAACAAAAAATATACCCGCCCTTTTGAAAGGACGGGTCAGAATCTAGTAAATTATTATAATAGAACCACGTACATATTTTTTTGTCAACTTACATATTTATAGACTCTATATGTACATTTTGACCCTTAACAAAGTTTAGAAAAAAAATTTATCTAACTTTTTAAAATATATGTAAAACTAAGTGTTTATCCCGCACATGCGAGTATAATCAGTTAACTATCATCTGTAAGTTATTTTTTATGATCTCAAAAAGTTTAATATGTCTTTTCTTTCATTAACATTTTTTTTTTGAAAATTTACACATGTTATAAATATTTTTAAAAATATTTGTATACTATATTTGTTATTAATAAATAAATCTTATAAATAAAATTTTCAAATCACTGAATATTTATTTTTTTTATTATACAACAATCAATTTTTATTTGATTAATATTTAATTTTGTATTTTCCTGTTTCTTAAATTTTAAAAATTTTAGGATTGAAACATATTTTGGATAATAACACAGATTATGATTTATTTTTATTTAAAAATGTATTTTTAGCCAATTTATATATATATATATATATCATAAATTATCTTAATATAATAAATAATTCTATATTTTAAAAATATATATTAAAAAGGGGAGTGTTCAACTTGGCATACTTCCAAATTCCGAACTATACTATTAAAAAACTCACTTTCAGAAAAATACTGAATCTAACATCCAATTAACTGAATCATACAATAGTGAAATCCCAAAACCAAGTTACTACTAACAAAAAAATTTGTGAAGAAGATAGATAAACTAATTTGCTGCATGACTTCCTAAACCCATGAAAAAAACTGCGGATGCACAATCTTTATGCTTTTGTGTAACGATACACAGTAAAAAAATGTTGGACTCTTTAACTTCAAAAAAAGTTTGAGAGACTCGCAAATTTAATATGGCGGGATTATTTCTAAACGCACAATCATCAAAGTTGTTATGATTTGAAGGCATATAATAAGAAACTTAGCCATTCACAATATAATGATAATTATCAAAACAATTTATAGCATTCATAACATAATATTAATCACTACAATCATAAACGTAACTATGATATTATCAGTAAAGATTTTTAATATCAATAGTTAATATTTATTTATTGATTAAATGTCATAAATATCATGATAAGTATATATATTAAAATAAAATTTAAATAATAATATGAATTAAACTGATGACTTATCCTAAAATCACAGAGAAAATTATTTTAAATAATAATATTAATTAAACTAATGATTTATCCTAAAATCATGGAGAAGATGACAAGTAAGCAAATTCACTTCTCAAATAATAATATAGATAAGTTAAATCATAAAATATAAGTTTAAGAAAATAAAAATAAAAAAATATAAATATAAATCTTTACAATATTATTTGATAAATCAGTTTCATACGTATCGTGTTACTTAAAATTGATTACTACGTAGAAACCTTAAATTAATAATAAATATTAAAATCCATTGTGATTTTTCCTTTTTAATTTTATTTTTAATTCACATTATATACATTATTTTTACAAATTCAGTCATATAATTATTACTAATAAATTAGTTTAGCAGTTAACATATTTGCTAAATATTAAATTTTGAAATAATTCTTAAATGTTTCTTACTCTCAAGTAATTATATTTTTCTTGTTAAATATAATTTTCTTAGCAGGCTAGAGTTACAATATTAGATATAAAATTTCTTATTAAATTTTTCTTATTTTTCAAATAATTGGATTTTAATATATAATCTATTAAATATTTATATAATTAATGCCTTTAATTTTTCGTGGATAATTTATCAAAAGTAGTTCAAAATTTGAGTTTGAATGAAAATAAATATCTTAAACTCAATCAAATGTCAAATTATCCTAAATTGTAGTAAATTCAACTATATTTTTATGACCAAATAAAAATCTGTAAATCCAATAAGTTTTTGACCTCTTTTTCCCTTATTTGTTGATGTTGAGGGTAAATTCGCAGCTTATGCATGATTAAATTCTGGTCTATGTTAGGTGTATCAACATGGGACCAGGCGAAACAATCCAAGTTTTGATAGAAGGAAATCTACCAATCTTTGCTTCAGACCTGTCGGTGGCTTAGATCCAATCTTGAGATTTCTTCTTGAATCTCCTTCTATCTAAGGCACCTCGTTGAGTTCTTTAACCTTTGGCTTCTCTGTGTTAAGGGGCCTGAAGCTTGTGTTGTAATTTCTACAAGACCGCAATGTTTCGTTTTCGGGTTGTCTGGTAGCAGGAGCATGACATGGGGTAAGAAACTTTACGATTTGATGAAGAGTGGAGGGAACGTCCCCCCATGTCATAGATTCAGGGGGGGTCTCATAGTCATTTTGTAGGAGGAGGCACAATCAGTTACTAGGAACTTTGTAGACAAGTTTACTCTTTCTGCGTAGACGGCGAGTATGATTTCTCAAATTATTTATTTTTCCTCGCCGATGAACCCTACAAATGCGTAACTTTCCGGGTCTACCATTCTTTCCTCCTAGACCATTTTAGGCATCCATGAAGATTATATTAATGGAGCTTCCATTGTCCACTAGTAGCCTCTTTATTAAAAAAATTGTCACCATGTGAGAAACGACCAGGGCGTCGTGATAAAGAAACATAGTTCTCTTGTGATATTATGCTATGAAGCTGATTGCATAAGTTTCAGGATCGTACGCTTCAAATCCCTAGTTTCCTAGCTGTTCTTAGCACTTCAAGTGCTTTTTTTGGCAACTGCATGTGTGATGCCGCTGACTGTGGAGCCACCAGTTATTATGGTAGTGAAACATGAGTAATTTTTGCCCACTGATTTTTCTCCTAATTTTTTTTGAGGAGGTTCCTTGCTTTGTTAGAGAGGAATTACCATAGATATCCTATTTAGTAGCTTATTAAATTCCATCTCCAGTGAGATGCAGTCTTCCATTTTATGACTGGTCGTTGTGGAATTTGCACCGTCGGTTTGTATTCTGAGATGCTTCAGGTGATTTCATCTTGGATCATGAACTTTTTGGTCTCTTTTTATCTCCTTGATACCCCATATGATAGGAAACTTGAAAATTTTATGAAGAGTGGATCGGAGGGCGCGGACCCATGTCGTGGATTCAGAGGCATCCTATGATCATGTTGTTAAGGGAGGTGCAGTCGATTACTATCAACTTTGTACATGTTTACTCCTTCTGCGTAGACGGAGAGTATGACTTCTCCTATTATTTGTTTAACCTCGCCGCTAAGTAGCGTGAGTTTCCGGATCTAGCATTATTTTCTAGTCATAAATCATTGTAGGAGTTCATGAAAACTTTATTAGTGGAGCTTCCGTAGTCCACTAGTGGCCTCTTCACCAAACAGTTCACCATCGTGCGAGATCCAAACAGGGCGTCCATTCCTAGGATTGTACGCTTCCTATTCCCGGTTTCTGGTGCTTTTCTTTGCAGATGCACGCTTGATGCCGCTGAATTCGGAGCCACCAAATATTATGTTGACCTTTCGATCATATTGTGGTGGTGAAGCATGAGTAATTCTTGACAATTGATTTTTTTCCTCTTTGTTGTGGAGGAGGTTCTTTCCTTTGTCGGAGAAGAATTCCCAAAGGTATCTTTTTTTAATAGCTCGTTGACTTCATCTTCAGTGAGATGCAGTATTATATTTTATGAATGTGGTCGTTATGGAATTCACACCATCAATTTCTATTCTTGAATGCTTCTATTGCTTTCATATTCTGAGGCCACTTGACCTAGGGGCCCATCTGCCTCAGAACGTTGACCAATTCTGGTTTTAAGATGGATAGATTGGAGATGTCTGGCCATGTCGACATTGCCATTGCTTCGGTTTTGTCTATGGGTCGATTGTGGTATGGTTTTTGAGGCGTTACATCCACGGATGGATACATTTTTCTGGTTGAAGAGTGTTATATAGCTATGCAGAGGTTCAGCTCAGTGTTGAAGGATTTTGTACATATCGTCAGACATCTTTTCTAGGTTCTACGAACTGGTCGGTTAGAGCTGCAAATGAATATATTGATCCGTTGGAAAAATCGATGTATGATTTCAGAACGAGTCTGGTCAGAGTTGAGCCAAAACCCTTGCACATAGTAGCACCACAAAGTCCAGTGTTTGTACTGGACCACGTGATTGTCTGGATCACTAGTTCCGTCGTACATTCTCATATACGGAAAAGAGAACTTTTTGGCATAATGATCAAGGCGATCTCGTCTGTGAAATGAGTGTTTGCGTAGGAATCTGGAGCATTTCTCATGATTGGAGGAAAGAGGCCAGGAAGTCTTTCTATAAATGATTGGACTACGTCAAATTTATTTGAGAAGACTTCTTCTTGGTAAGACATTTCTGTCAATATCCTAGCCGCAGCTGCTTCCTACATCTCAATATATGTATCCAATCCGTGTTGGATTCGTCTTCTCTGGTCAGGTTAATACGATCTATATAATGGTTCTTTCAGCCGGTTCTTCATTCGCTAGTAGAGCCCGTTGAGTCTTGTTGTCTCCTCCATATGGAGTGTCCATGGGCTACATAAGTCAAACATGGGTTCAAAACATGCGTCGTTTCTTTCTCATAGTGTTGAGGACTGAATTTTCTTCTCGGAGAACTAAGTTCCCGGCTTCAAGATGTGATAGCTTTTGTATGCTCTGCTCCATATACTTGGAGTATTCTTCCATCTTTTCTTGCAAGGTATGGACCTCCGAAATGATTTTGAGATTAACCGTGGGGGTGTTATTACTTTCTCGGGTGGAATTCATCTCAGTGATTTGCCTCAGCAAGGCTTCAAGCTTGCTTCATAAGTCGACGTTAATGTTGACCATGGTGGCCAAGGGTTGCTCATGATCACTTCTGATCATTGTAACGAGTCTTGTTTATCCCCCTTTTTCTAGTGCTAAACTGCTAGGACAAAATAAAGTAAGACTCTTTGTGATACTACGGAAACAGAAGTAGTGAAATAAACTAAGAAGAATAGATCAAAAGTACTGTTTTATTGATCAGTAGAGCAGAAGTACATCGTATTTGGTCTGGAACACTAGTTCCAGCTGCATGATGCTATGGTCGAGGTATATATATTCGTTGATCCCCCTTTTAGGGTTTAGGAGCCCCTTTTATAGGTCCTTGTAGTTGAAATCTAGGTTAAATCCTTCAATATCCTGAATTATATAAATGTGTCCATTTGGTAGAAGTTTTCCATTTTATCTGGAGTCAGAAGGAAAACGCGAACCGGAGGCCAAAAGTTGTTTAAATAGGAGGAGAAGGTCGGCGTCATGCTATAAGTAGAAGGAATGACTTCATGAATTAATTATTTCCAACTATAATTATATATAATATTTTCAGTTCATTAAGTGAATTTATATTATTAGTTGTCGTAAAATATAACATGAACACAATACATAAGAAAGTAACTCTCAAATAGTATTATAGAGATCTATTTTTCTAAATTTTTGACTTTATTAAAATATATTTTCAAAAGAATTTCTTTTTGATAAACCATGTTATATATAATATGTTTTCGTTTTAAAAATATTATTATTATATATATTATTTGGAAAAAATATATTAAGCAAATAAATGTAACTGTTATAAAAAATTAATAATGGTAAAAAAATTAAGGCAACAAGTACTAAATCACTTAATGGAAACACAAACAAAAATAAAAAAATTTGAATATATTTGAAGATGAAATCACCTGTGATTTCTTCTTCCTCATAGTTGATAGAGAAGAGGCTGAAGCGAGTAAGTTTTTTTTGTGGTGTCCAGTTTGATTAATTTAAGTGACATATTTGGATTGACTTTGAAATCGTAAATTTCATAAACTTAAATGATTACACGAGTTCGGTTACAATGAATGGAAGATGAGAAATGTAGATTTAGGTTAAGGTACATATATATATTTGGGTAACTTTGGGTAAAACTGTGGATTTTGGATAAAATCGAGTGGATTCAGATATCCAAACTTGTTCAATACAAAACTTTGTCGGCTATTTAGCAATAACTGCATCTAAACTGAGTTTGTTTACTTCCGGTCAAGTTTGGGTTTGAGTTTGGTTATCGGTTATTATATCCATGCCTAATAAGGACTAGATTGAGAAGGTAGTAACAAGGAATTAAGGAGAAGGAGAAGAAACCCTTGCGAAACTACTACGTTAATTATAAATTTGACCAAAAGAATGAATGGGTGAAAAGGTTTAAAGAAAAACAAAAAAGCACTATATTCGGAGGCAAACAACTAAATGAACGGTGTAACAAGAGACTTGGTCTTTTCTTTCTCTCTCCGCCACTCATTAAAGATTTAATCACAGTAAAAAAACAGAAAATCCAAATCTCAAATCCATTTACTTTCTATTTTTACATTCTTCATCCCCACGGTGTCTTTGCGGATATTGTTCGATACTATTACGATATTTTCATTTTTAGTTCTTACCAATCCTTCTTCCTTTCGCGTGTGATCATTAACTCGAGGTGAATCCTCCTATATCTGGTTAGTATCACACGCGGAATAATCAAAGATCCTATGGCATAATGTTTGGAGATTTAAGAGTGGTGTTTTTGGAAGAACAAGGCCAAGAAATTTGGTAAAAGACAGCTGCTTTCCGTATCTCTCTTGTTTGTGTCCAAACAGGCTTTTTAATCACTACCGATCGTATTATCCGTTTCCTTTTTTTTCCCAAGAGCTAATTGATCTGGGGGAATATTAAACAATTCGACCATTGTGTGTGGTTTCTCTCAATATATTCTTTTAAAATATTGCAAAAGAACGTGTTGAGCTGTTACCACTTTCTTGTCTTGTCTCTCGCTCTCTCTCTCTCTCTCCTCGTCTTTTAAACTTCCTCATTTTTCTTTGAAACCTGTGAATCGAGTCTTTCAGGAAAGAAATAAGTGTTTTTTTTTTTTCTTCTCTTCACAGTAATACACGTGTCACTGCTTTGATCTTATTGCTGTCACTGAGATCCGATTTGTAGCTCTTTTGACATCCCTTCTTTCCCATATCTCTTTCTATCTCTCTATCTAAAATGGCACCAAAGTTCGAATGGTGGGCGAAAGGAAACAACCGCAAAGGTACTCCGGTGGTGGTCAAAATGGAGAACCCTAACAACTGGTCAATGGTGGAACTCGAATCACCGTCTGAGCAAGATTTTCTCGTGGAAGGCCGCCGTGAGAAATCTCGCAACAAGAACGCGAGACAGCTCACTTGGGTTCTCCTCCTCAAAGCCCACCGTGCCGCAGGCTGTCTCACCTCCCTCGGCTCAGCATTAATCGCTCTCGGAACCGCCGTGCGCCGTCGTATCGCTGCTGGCCGTACTGACACTGAGATCTCGTCCTCTTCTTCTCCGGCCATTGCCGAATCGAAACCGAGGTTCTTGTATTCGTGCTTGAAAGTGTTTCTATTGCTTTCGCTAATGCTTCTAGCTTTCGAAACGGCTGCGTATTTCAAAGGATGGCATTTCGAAACACCGAAGCTTTCGCTTCAGCTTCAGTTGCCTTATGGTTTCTTCGATTGGGTTTACACTCACTGGGTCCTGCTCCGTGTTGGCTACCTTGCTCCTCCGCTTCAGTTTCTAGCTAACGCTTGCATCGTCCTCTTCCTTATTCAAAGCCTGGACCGGCTCATCCTCTGCCTAGGCTGTTTCTGGATCCGGTTCAATAAAATCAAACCGGTTCCCAAAACCGCAATCTCCGATCTAGAAACCGGCGAGAGTGGATGCTTCCTTCCCATGGTTCTTGTTCAGATTCCCATGTGTAACGAAAAAGAGGTAACCACGAAAACAATTTTGTACGACAAAAATCTTAAATTGATTTTTTTATTTTTATTTGGACAGGTTTATCAGCAGTCAATTGCGGCTGTGTGCAACTTAGACTGGCCGAAAACGAAGATTCTGATTCAAGTTCTCGATGATTCCGATGATCCCATCACGCAGAGTTTGATCAAAGAAGAGGTTCACAAATGGCAGAAGGGAGGTGCACGAATCGTGTATCGTCACCGCGTGAACAGAGAAGGCTACAAAGCTGGGAATCTCAAGTCTGCAATGAACTGCAGCTACGTCAAAGACTACGAATTCGTTGCTATCTTCGACGCTGATTTTCAGCCTTTACCTGACTTCCTCAAGAAGACGATTCCTCACTTTAAGGACAATGAGGAGCTAGGTCTGGTGCAGGCGAGATGGTCGTTCGTGAACAAGGAAGAGAACTTGTTGACGAGGTTGCAGAACATTAACTTGGCGTTTCACTTTGAGGTTGAGCAGCAAGTCAACAGCGTCTTCTTGAATTTCTTTGGGTTCAATGGGACAGCTGGCGTCTGGAGGATCAAGGCTTTGGAAGATTCTGGTGGTTGGCTCGAGAGAACTACCGTCGAGGATATGGACATTGCTGTTCGTGCTCACCTCCATGGCTGGAAGTTCATTTTCCTTAACGACGTTGAGGTAATTCTATCAAACATTATTATTATTATTATTATTATTATTTGGTTACTCCATCGCTAATGTCACATTCTCTCTCTCTCTCTCTCAGTGCATTTGCGAATTACCTGAATCGTATGAAGCTTACAGAAAGCAACAACACCGATGGCATTCAGGACCTATGCAACTATTTCGCCTTTGTTTGCCTGCTGTCATTAAATCAAAGGTGCCGTAAACAAACAAACCTTAAAACGGTGTCGTTTATGACAAGTACATGTATCTCTAGTGTCTGATATATTTGTGTTTTTTTGTTTTGTTTTTGCAGATAAGCATAGGCAAGAAATTTAATTTGATATTCCTCTTCTTCCTCCTAAGGAAGCTCATCTTGCCCTTTTACTCCTTCACACTCTTTTGTATCATCCTGCCAATGACTATGTTTGTCCCTGAGGCTGAGCTTCCTGCTTGGGTTGTCTGCTACATACCTGCCACAATGTCTTTCCTCAACATCCTTCCCGCCCCGAAATCCTTTCCCTTTATTGTCCCCTACCTTCTCTTTGAGAACACAATGTCTGTCACCAAGTTCAACGCCATGGTCTCGGGCCTGTTTCAGCTGGGAAGTGCATACGAATGGGTTGTTACAAAGAAATCAGGGAGGTCATCAGAGGGAGATCTGGCTGCTTTAGTCGAAAACGAAGGAGGAAAGAAAATGAAACATCAGAGAGGCGCCTCTGCACCAGCACCAGAAACAGAGGCTGAGAAGAAAGCTCGAAAGAAGAACAATAAGAAGAAGAAGAAGCACAATAGGATCTATATGAAGGAGCTGTCACTAGCGTTTCTGTTATTAACTGCAGCAACTCGAAGTCTCTTGTCGGCTCAAGGAATCCATTTTTACTTCCTCTTGTTTCAGGGAATATCCTTCTTACTGGTTGGTCTAGATCTAATTGGAGAGCAAGTCGAATGACAGTGAAGAGATTGACTGGGTCTTAATAGTGCTTGTAGAGAAAACTTTGTAGAAGACAAGAACACAATTTCATCTGTATCACATCATTGAACATAGATCAGCTTCACAGAGGAAGGGACATGGTTATATTAACTGTTGGTAATATGTAAGCTTTATCTCCTTTAATTTTAATGTCTCTTTTGGTTTGGCTACACTTCTTTTATTCTTTCTCGTTTGTGGACAATTCTTTTGTAAGAGAGTTTTGTTCAAGAAAGCAAATCATTTTAGATAAAACTATGATCTGATACAACATATCGGTTTCGCTATATACTATATTACAAACAGTTTAATCATATATATCCGGACTAACACACTATCCATGGGACATTAGTCTCGCGCACCTAAACTAAAAACTCTGTTATTTCTATCATTACCTAAATGTCAAAGAAGTGTAAGTAACTTGAATATTACCTAGTGATGCAGTCATCCTATTTCACTTAGGTTTAGATGCACAACCAATAATATGTTGATTCATTCGAGCAGTTTAAGTATCCAAGTCAATCTACAATTCAAATCCAAGGTTCATCGCTTCCAATTATGTCGAGTCTTGGGGCTTCGCCATGATGTCTAAATGTGACTTCCTCTGAGTCATGAATCGTTGGCTCATCCTAGTTATGCATATATATATGAATTATTAGTTTTCAAGCGGTTAATGAACATGCAAGAAGATGTATGAATTATCATCAGATAAATCAAAAACAATCGGTAACACAGATACTCAAGGCGATCCAAACTTAATCGGAAAACCAGTGCTCAATGGAACTAAGCATTTAAGTCCACAGTCACACAATTATCATAGCCATGCATTACGATAGAGGTGCAGATTAATGTGACACTTTATACTACATCTAAGTTCCCTTTCGTTCGATCCTCTTGAGCAACCAAATCTCCTGTCGATCAACGGGATATTAACGTGCCCCTACCATATCCTGGTGCATTCTTAGCTGTTACCGCATCTCCCTTGCTCAACTCTCTATATTCTTCTCTTTGGATTTTTAGAATTTTCCTTTAACAACCAAAAAACAGCAAAGAAACCTATTTATAAGGATTTCGGTCAAAAACTGCCTATAACTGCTTTTACAACCAAATGATGCCATCGGTCCATTAACCGGCCAACCACTTCACTTTACACATGCGTCCATAGGCTATCCAAGCCAAGAATCATATATCCTTCGGACATTTAGGTTATTAGTTCACATAAATAGCTTAGTTCCTCCTGGCTAAATTGAACCTGACAAATGATTCCCAAGCTCAGACATCCCAACTTGTTCTAGCAAAGTCTGAACATCCTGAGCTGATTCTACGCTTTTTCTTGACTATCTCTTGTTCCCCTCCTTTTATCTGACTAGCTCATTTATCCATCAAAGACATAACTGAATGCGACTTAACCATGGAATAAGTCTAACTTAGTTTCTTGATTAGTCCCTCTTCTTTGAGTTATGTTGCATATGTAGCACTTCCACCAAATTTGATCTCACCTTCTCAAGTTTGTGCCCTTGTCTAGGTTTCACCCCTTTTCTAAGATAGTTAGACTCTAATGCCAAATCATAAACCCTGGCTTTGTATATGTGGCATGCGAATTGCGACACATTACTCTTTTAATCCCATGAGTTATAGATATCACACTCAAATCTTAAACGCACCTGCACACACTGAAAATGAGAAAAGGGCACAATTATGAATTGTTCAGTAAAGGCGATCCTACACATGATCACCAACACAAAGTACATACTACTAGACGATGAACATACCAAGCATATGTCATGTAAAATGTGCAATCAAATAAGATCAGCAGATGTATAGCTCCACTGAACCAATCAATCACGAACTACAAGTAAACATCTGCTCTCATTGTATATTAGTCAATCAAACAACAAAGTTAAACGTTTTTGTTGCGCCATCATATATCATATCATATCATAACATCATTTATTTATCAGAAGTATATATTTTCGTTCATCATTATCATGCAATATCTTATATCATGAAAACATGTTATCATGCACCACCTTATACCATCTTACATCATTCCTCATATCATTATTCAACATACTAAAAATTTTATTTTTACAATTTTTGAGAATTTTATTGTAAATTATCAACATTTTGAAATATATATTTAAGAAATTGGTAAAAGAAACTGTTTAAATTTACAATAAATCCCCACAAACAAAATTCACTGAAAAATTCCATTCAATTTCCAAAGAGACATAAAAAGCTCATAAGAAAATATTTTTAAAAATCATTGAAATAATTCACGGAGAATATGTTGGTCGGAAAATTTGCCTAAAATAGACATGTTTTCTTGTTTCATGCACATGGCAATATCATTGGTAGCGGGCCGGTAAATGGCTTACTAAGCTAATTCACCCATAAATGAGTTAAATGGGTTCAAACTATTTGCGTAAATTGAAATTTGGGTCGGGTCGGGTAAACCCGTTTTAAAAATCGGCCCCCATAAGGCCCTAGGTGAAACCCTCAAACCTAAATGCTTCTTCTTCTTCTTCTTCTTCGCCTCCCCCTCTTGAGTGTAGTACTTGCCCTACTTGGTCGGTCGCCATGCTCGAGTACCGTTGCAGCTCCGTTGATTGGAAGCCATCTCCGGTGGTAGCCCTAGCAAACAGCTCCGACGACACTCAAGTCGCGGCGGCTCGCGAGGACGGTTCTCTTGAAATCTGGCTCGTCTCCCCAGGCGCCGTCGGATGGCACTGTCAACTCGTACGTCCTCTTGTTCCGATTAGCTCTTTAGCTAAAATCGAATTGGATTCGTGAGTTGATTTGTGTGTTTTCTTATTTTTAGACCATCCACGGCGATCCAAATTCGAGAATCTCGTCCCTTGCCTGGTGCCGTGCTGGCTCCCAAGGGCTACCTTCCGGTCGTCTCTTTTCTTCTAGCATCGATGGCTCCATCTCCGAGTGGGACCTCTTCGACTTGAAGCAGAAAGTGAACCTCTCTTAACTTAACTTCCAGGTTTATCAGTTCTCCTACATTTGTCTTATATGTTTCTTTTCTTGACTGTTCAGGTTGTGCTAGATTCCATTGGAATCTCAATCTGGCAAATGGCTGTTTCCCCTACTTACATTGATAATCGGATTGAGAATGAATACTCGAGTGAGAGTGAAGATGATTCTGACTCAGAAGAAGAGTTTCATCATGACCACTCGGATAGGCTTCTTGCAGCTGCTTGTGATGATGGCAGTGTCAGACTGTACCGTATCTCTGACTTAAACAAGTTAACATATTATAGGTCATTGCCTAGAGTCAGTGGTATGAACTTCTCCACCCTTATTATAATTATCCCAATCCTCTTTTTTTTTTTTTTTTTTTTTTTTTTTACTTAGCCTATGGAAAAATATCTTCGTAGGGCGTGCTTTAAGTGTTACATGGAGTCCTGCAGCACAGAGGATCTTTTCCGGTAGTAGCGATGGGTGAGTATATTATATTTCATTTAATCTCCATGTTTACTTATCAAGGTGTAATAAGTTCTAATAATGGTAACTGTTTCTTCTGTCCCATAGACTGATTAGATGCTGGGACGCTCATTCCTGTCAAGAGGTATACAGAATTACAGTTGGTCTTGGAGGACAGGGAAGTAGCTCTGAGATATGTGTTTGGTCACTTCTTTCTTTGAGGTACAAATGATAATGTTCGGCTTTTTAACATTGTTTCTGTTTTTTCTTCTTCTTATAGCTGATGTTGGGTTCTCTCATGCTTACTTTATTAGGTGTGAAGTTCTTGTTAGTGGAGATAGTACAGGATCTGTCCAGTTTTGGGATAGTCAACATGGAACTCTTTTGGAGTCACACTGTAATCACAAAGGTGATGTTAATTCTCTTGCAGCAGCCCCCAGCCACAATCGAGTATTTTCTGCTGGTGCGGATGGGCAGGTATAATGCAGTACCTGTTACACTGTTTAAATTTTAGAATATGGTTGACTTTGGTATAAGATTATCAAGGTGGTTGTGAAAACCTGTCTCTAATGTAAAAATTTTTTTGTTGATTCACCTTTTGACAAATACTTTGACCAATTGTAAAGAGTCCAACAGTACATGAACAGAAAAGTACTTTTTTTTCTGAAATAGTTTTTTTTTTTTTTTTTTGTAATGGTGTCAACGTTCTAATTGTCCTGTCATCGTATCTGTAGGTTATACTCTACAAGCTCTCTGGTAGTACAAACAGTTCTCAAGATTTGAAGCCTTCTTCCTCTCAGAAATGGGATTATATTGGTTATGTTAAGGCTCATACACATGACATCAGAGCTCTTACAGTTGCTGTGCCAATTAGTCGAGAAGGTCAGAGTCTCTTCCGGATGCGTACCATAAGCTTGTTGGTCTTTTTTTGTTATTATATTATTTACTTACTCCCATTTTTTTGCAGATCCCATTCCGGATGATATGTTGCCAGATAAGAGTGGTGCACGTAAGCATCGCAAGAAAGGGAAGCCAGTTGACTTCACATACCATAAATGGGCTCATTTGGGTGTCCCGATGCTTATTTCCGCTGGGGATGACGCAAAGCTTTTTGCATATTCGATTCAGGAATTCACTAAGTTCTCACCACATGATATATGTCCTGCGCCTCAGAGAGTACCCATTCAAATGGTACACAAGTCGGTGTTCAATCAGACTTCTCTCCTCCTGGTTCAGGGTATTAGTGATTTAGATATTCTTAGACTTAACCTAAGCACTGATTCTAGTGGACGTGCCTCAACAAAGCCATTGGTTCGTGTTAAAAGTAGAGATTCCAGGAAGATCATATGCAGTGCAATCTCCAACACCGGATCACTTTTTGCTTATTCTGACCAAATTGGCCTCAGTCTGTTTGAGTTAAAGAAGAATGAAATTGCAAAGAGCCCGTGGAGTGTCAGTAGAAGACGACTTCCCACACTTCCGTTTGCGCATTCCATGATTTTCAGTTCAGACTGCTCTCGACTGATATTAGCAGGACATGATAGAAGGATATATGTACGTGTCGGAGTTTATGATTTAGTTGTATTGTTTGAATATACTCTTAACTTCTGAATCACATTTTGTTGGCAGGCTATTGACGTTAGTAATATGGAACTAGCATATACTTTTACACCATGTCGGGAGGAGCATGAAGGTGAATCTCCACCTATGGAGCCTCCTATAACTAAACTGTATACTAGCTCAGATGATCAGTGGCTAGCCGCTATCAATTGCTTTGGGGACATATATGTATTCAACCTCGAAACACAAAGGTTGAGGCTTTGTGAAGCTTTGCTGCTTAATTTTATTTTTGCCAACTGTGGTAAGATAGAATCGCTTTGACTTTGGTATTGAAGTTGTACTGTTTATGTCGGCTTTAACTTGACAGGCAACACTGGTTCATATCAAGGCTTGATGGTGCATCTGTTACAGCTGCTGGTTTTCATCCTTGGAATAACAATGCGCTTGTGATCTCAACCTCCTCGAATCAGGTCTTTGCTTTTGATGTAGAGGCTAGACAGTTGGGCAAGTGGTCGCTGCTACACACAAACGTTCTGCCAAAGAGGTATCAAGAGTTTCCTGGGGAGGTCATTGGACTCTCATTCTCCCCTTCTCCAAATTCATCGTCTGTAATAGTTTACAGTTCCAGGTACTTGTTACATTCTTTCTTTAGCCTTGTCAATCGGCATGTATGTGATAGTAACACATTGCTATCTTGTTTGCATATCAGGGCGAAGTGTTTAATCGACTTTGGGAAGCCCGTAGAAGAAGATGAAGAAAATGATTTACCAAACGGCAATCTATCTAAAAGTCTAGAAGGTAAACTTGTCAACATGGGCTTAAAATTGGGGAAAGGCACAAACCGAAAACGTCGGTTAGAAGAATATCAGTTAGAGGCTAAGGGTAAAGAGAGAAAGAACTTTGAAATCTTACCCTCGAAGCACCCAGTTTTGTTTGTGGGTCACCTCTCTAAAAACTCAATCATGGTGATAGAAAAACCGTGGATTGAAGTTGTTAAGAGTTTGGATACTCAACCAGTGGACAGACATATTTTTGGGACTTGAAAGAGAAAAGGGGTTGTTTTGTCTGAAGAAGATGGTCACTTTTTTTGTCTGGTGAAGTAGAAAGGGCTAATAGAGATGTTGAGAGTGGAGAAGTAAACTGTTTACATCTTTTTTTTTCGTTGTCTTTTAATTATTGATGAATCCATACGTTTTGTAATGTTGCCACAGAACATGAATTTTTGTTCAACTTAAGTTTGACTTTCTTTTGAGTTCAAAGAAATTAGATTGCAAAATCAGTTAGCATGGTGTGTTGAAGTTTTTATTCACCTATCAATTATCTTTATCGCCTCAAAATAACAAATGAGCATTGCTGATATAATCCTCTTAACAATCTTTACGTTTCTCAGGTGTTGTCGAGATGTTTGACACAAGATCATCGACTCCATCTCAAAATCGCATAATTTGCTTTATCGTACTTGGATTCACAATATCAGTACTAGATTTATGGCTTTATTATGCCTAGTAAAGAGTACACTTTTTTGGCACTAAAACTAATTTGTAATTAGCGGATAACTCAGAAAACTGTTTAATCTGAATTCAGCATAGTCGAGATAAAAACCCAAATTTCGATGGTGACTTATTTGAAAATCGTTTATTAAACAATAAAATATTTGATTAGAGGAGAAAAAACAGTGAAATTGTAAAGAGCTATGAAGTCAGAAATAATAAGTAAAGCTACGAAACCTCTAGTTCTTATGCCAACTTCTAAGTGATTGTGAATGAATCTTTTTGAAAAAGATCACATTTATTTATAGCCAACTTTTCCCATTTTCCTCTAAGTCAGCGTGAAACAAGTTAGACATTCCAAAGATAAAAATCCTAGTAACTGAAAAGGATGATAAACTGATAATGGTTAAATCGTGGAAACAAACTTTTTGAATGATTTCCAGGAAGAGACATCAAAGTTGACTGAAAGAAATTCATGCACGTGAGACTATGAAAAAAATTCAATAATTTATGTCTTGTGTGAAGGAAAAAAGAATCATAACCAAATTGACGTCAATGATATTTACCCTTGCAAAATAACAATTTATATGATAATTAAAAATCATATAAAAGTCTATTGAAAAATATATACAAATGAATGATTAGATAAATTAGAAAAAAACGATAATAAAGATATAAAATCTCGTAGAAAGAGAAAACTATTTGAACTAGAAATTTATACACCAAAAGATGTAAAATAAATGGGATATAACTGAACTGTTGTGGTAAAGGAGAATGATAAAATTGATTGTGGAGAATACATAGTCTCTTGTGGCAGATGTTACTACACACAAACTTTTTATCCATCTAGAATAAAGGAAGAATTTAATTTATACGATCCAATGGAAAATGATAATATCTAAAATATACAACCCCTAAAGGATTGATGATATCAAAATTATACTAAAAAATTTAGATGTTCTATCAAGTTAAAGAGTATACTGTTATGGAATATATGAATATTATAAATTTAACCAATATATCAATGTATATTTATCAAGGGATTATGGATCATTATAATCAGTAATATTAATTTGAATATAATCAAAACTCTTGACTATTTATAACAATCATAGTTTGGAAGAAAAGATTTGAAAGTACCTATATTTTCTTTATGTATTCCAAATTAAACATCTAGAAACATAAATTTTATGTTGAAATGCTCATATTTTTTTGGTTATGAAGTACCATATACTTAAAGTGTTATTTAAGCAAATGATTAATCTCTTTTATGATTGAAAGAAATTATTGCCTATGACGAGACAGAAGTCATAAAAGTAACTTTTATAATAAGAACACAAATAACGGATACGTATATGACAAATATTTAGAAGAGTGTATGTAAATATATATGGCATGATGTCCAAATACACAAATATGGCATGATGTCCAAATACACTGAAAATTATCCTCTATGTCAAAAGAGAGTTATGAACCAGAAGTCTAGTGAGCATGTATATGTAAAAATCAAATGAGGTTATTCAATAGTACTATGCTCAATAATCAAAATATTATATATATGATTGGAATGCATATCTGAAAATGATGCGTTCATGGGAAGAAATATAACTGTTTGAATAGATGTACTCTTTTTCTTTATAATTTTTTGTTCACCGGATATTTCCTTAACAAGGTTTTAACGACACAACATAGAATGCACAAATAATAGACACTTAATTGTAAATATGACAACACCTCATACCTTACGCTTAGAGGATATATGCTTGGTAGATGGTTCTTGGACCTCTATATCATTATATACAATGGTTGTGGATGGATACAGCGAGATAAATCTGGACGGACACAGCTGATGGGATTAAGGAATCAAAGTCGAAGAAAATCCACATTACACACGAAGTTGGAAGCACTAACATGGGCAATGGAAAACATGTTGAATCATTTGATATGTCAGCTATTTGGAAAAAACTGCAAAGACAGTGATAGTGGTAGGGGACCCTCAAGCATGGCCAAAGTTTTCAACATAGTTAGAGTAAATACAAGAGTTGAAGAGAGGATTCAGAGATTTCTGGATTTTCTGCACTCCCCGGACAGATAATGGAACTGCAGATTTCTTAGCTAGAACCGCCAGATCTTTTTTTAGGAATATATGTTTTATTGGTTGTTCTATTCCGACCTGGATATCCAGACCATTTCAAACTTGAGTAAATAGCTTATGGGATGTAAAAAAAGAGAGATGTAGTGTAAAGTTGTAATTATAAAGATAGTCTATCATCCTTCCAAAGAGTTTTTCATACATATGATGACATCAAGTATAAAATATGATGATCAATAGAAATTAACAGCAAACATTGCAAACGAATAATAACGCTAGTGTTATATAAATTTATTTAAGCGAAGATTTTGCAGATATATTTATCAAGGCGTTTTTGACTACTATTTAAAAGAGTTAGTTCATCATATTGAACTACACCATTTTAAAGATCTCAAGTGGTGTTCGCATGAGTGAATACTAATGCTCTGCATTCCTTTTCTCTTAAACATAATTTTTTCATTGGATTTTTCTAGTAGGATTTTTAATGAGCTAGCATCTTTACGCTTTATAGAGTATTTTATATAATGGACATCTAAAAAGAAATGTTATGAATTTTTAGATATGGATGTCTATCATGAATTATATCAAAATTATAGATATACTTTTATTTCAAGATGTACTTATTCTCCAAATATTATATATATATATATATATGATTTAATATGGAATAATACACTAGGGAGTTACTCTCTTTCTCACACCCACCCACAAGAGTCCTTCAAAAAAATCTCTCTAGAAATGTCTCTCTGCCTTCTCTCTAGTTCATCGATTAAGATACTTTTCAACGACTGGGGTTTGGCTTCCCTTCCCACCGTCGGCCCGATCAGTGTATCTCCCTTGTGATATTATTGTTCATTTCTGGTTACATGTCTTCATTTTTAGAAAAAAATTCTAGATCTATAATTTCAGATTTGGAGGATCAATTGAGGTGTTTTGGCGGTGGCTTATTTGTGTGGTGCGGTTCTCCGCTCCATCTCTGCTTCAAATTCTAGGTTGCTAGTGGTGGATCTATAGAGTATCGATTCCTTCCTGCTGTTGGGCCTTGATCTCTATTCCGCAGGTGCTTTCCTCGGTCGTTTCTGGTGGTCCCATTGAATTTGGTTGGTTGCTCTTCCTTGATCTAGTTAGCAATGGAATATATATGTTGGTGGTTGGTTTATCTTGTTGTTTGAGTTGGTTTCTCTGGCTTGATTTCAAGGAAGAAGGGTTTCAGCTCTTTTTAGCATTGTGTCGTGGGTGGTTGAAGTTTAATGGTGTGTCATTTCTTTTCCCTGGTGTTGGTTCTCCGCTGTCTACCTCGTGGCTCCTGGTGTGTCTCTAGAGCAGTATAGTGAGGTGCAGTCTCTGTTCTTCCCCAAATAAAGTTTGGCTTTCAATGTCTCTCTCTCCATTCCTCCCTCTCCGACGGTTTCATTTGCTAGGGTTTTATGGCTTTGATTTTGACATGGTTCTATAACTTGTTCTAGTCATTTATTTTATGTTCTGTTTTTTGGTATCAGAGAATATGTTGATTTTGTTGACTTTTGTTTCTAGAAGAAGTTGTTTGTTTTTGTCAGTTTTAGGCTCTGAGAGTATATATTATGCGTTAGATTAGTATCTCAAAATGTATTCTTTCTGATGTATTTTTCTAAGTTCAATGAAAATTCTAGTGTGAAAAATGAGTTATTTGTTATGAAAGTCAGAGAACACAGCGCCGCATAAGTTGAAATTATAAATGATGTGGAGCCCGTTGCACTATTTGCACAGTAGATTTTTTCTTTATATATACGATCAAGTTCGATCGTTTCAAGAACACACTTCAATCTTCCCTTCTCTCTCAGATAAACACTTTCTTTCAGTGTTATAATTTCTACGGGTATAAAATTTTGCCCTTATATAAATTCCTGCGATACAAATAAATCACAGTTCTTTTTATAACAAGTTATCAGCACGATCACTCTGCGATTCGGTAAAATTTATTTGTATCATTTATACCCTGTTATAATGGTCGGTATACCGCCTCTACTATTATTTATATCATATTATAATGGCCGGAATACCGCCTATATTATTTACTATTAATTTAATTTATTTATTGGTCGGCCGAGCCGCCTTATATT
>NC_027750.1:17874212-17937065 GCF_000695525.1 Brassica oleracea var. oleracea | reverse complement strand
AGTGTTATAATTTCTACGGGTATAAAATTTTGCCCTTATATAAATTTCTGCGATACAAATAAATCCCAGTTCTTTTTATAACATTATTTTATTTCTTTTTGTTATTTTTATTATAGTTATCAAGCCCAAACGGTAAAACAACTATTACAAAAGAGAAGGCCCATCCAAACATAAACTAATTACAAATCAGGCCCAAAGAAACCCAACAGAAGACAGTCCAAAGAGAGGATGCGGTAGAAGATCCAGCTCGATACCACATGTGCGCACGAAGACGAAGAGGCAGCACACGTCGAGAGAGAAACCCACCGCTTCCCAAGATCGACTTGAGAGTCGTTGCCGGCAAGTTTAGACGGAAACCACCAAAAACACACATGAGCATGAAGACTGAGGAAGACAAAACCAACAACGACACAAGCAGAAAATTAGGGTGACAAATCGTCATCACTCAAAGACGAAGGAGATTCAAGTTCATGCAATGAAGCAGTCATGTACTCCTAATCGACCACATATCATCTTAAAAGATAGAGTTAGACCGAAGATGATCAAACCCTAACTGGGATAAGGAAAATTAAACTGATAGAAGATCAAGATACGGTTGAATCTAGCAGATGAGAACATATTGGCAAAGACTGGAAAAGAAACAAAAGAGAAAAAAAAATAAAATAAAAACAAAAGTCGGGAAAGCTCGAAAAAGAGCTAGCCGTCATCAGATGCCGAAGCCAAGAGCCGGCATAGATAATACAGTAGGAGATACTGCATGTCGGAGATGGGATTGATACTTTCTATTAAATTTTTCTATTGTTTGCTCAAATTTTTGAGAATTAATCTTCAGAAATGTATCTTGAATTTTGTTTATCCAAGATCTTCTTATATTTTTTTTTTGGGAAAGAATTCGTCCGAAGAGAACTGGAGGAAAGAAACCAACTCTCTCTCTCTCTCTCTCAAAGATCAAAGTGAGAGAAGAGAGAGCTTCTGGCCCTTGTATTTAACTTTCATTTTTGTTTTTGTTTTAAATTTCTAATCTAAAATTTATGGATCAGAAAATTTACATCCTTACCTACACGTGAATGGTTCAATTCGGAAACATCAAACTCGGGGGGCCAGACCAAACCAAACCAAACCTGTCTCCCTTTTGTCTGCCGCATATTCGGTTTTGAAAGAATCTAAACTTTTGAAAGAAATTTCACAATTCCGATTTTACCTTATTATCCCGAAACTCTCTGCTATACATCTTCACATTCTATCGGGAGAAATGGCACTTGCCTTGAGCGATATCCCCGAGGATCTCCAGCTCCGCATCTTATCCTTCCTCTCACCGACAGAGATCTGTAGCTTCGCCTGCACATCGAAACGCTTCGCCTCGCTATGTCGCGAAGACCGCAAAATCTGGCACGTCATGTGCGATCGAAGATGGGGGAAGAAGACGCAGATCCAGAAATGGGGAAACGGTCGAATCGCATATAAGCTCCTCTACAGGACTCTGAAGCGGTTGGAGAATCTGATCGGATTCTGGCGGCTCTGCGGGCGGGCAAACCCCGCCGATTCATCGCCGCCGCTGGTTTTCTTCGAGTGGGGCTCCTCCTTCGTCTTGGGATCTAGGGTTTTGGCCACCAACGACGACACGTATCGGGTGCGGAAAACGCCGTTTCTCGTGTTGGGCATCTCACCGGAGGGGCGAACAGAGAACTTTCTTGATCTCGATGTTAACCATAGATCTGGTGTCCCTGTGGATCTAAGCGAATTGGAGAGGAGCAGTCTCGTCCCTGTGGATGTGAATTTCATGGGGAACGGTCATATTATGGTTGAGGAGAATCCGTGTTTCTTTCGAGACGAGCTGAAGAGTCCGGTCTGTAAAGGATCTAGCTCAGGGGACGACGAGGAGAGCGAGGATGTTGTTTCGGAGATGTACACTCAGTTGGCGAATAGGACGAGTCCAGGAGGTGATAAAAGGAGAAAGAGGAAGAAGGAGAAGGAGAGACAAGCGAGGATCAAGTGGGAGCCTGAACATTTCATCAAGGTTTCTGATTTCTCGCCTACGCTTGCTAAACCATTACAAGGCTTATGGAAGGTCTGCTTCTTAAAGCTTAGTTTCATTCATTATGTTTCTGTTAATTTATGGTAAGTGATTAATTGAGATCGGCAGGGTTTCTGTGAGGGAAGGAACCTGGAGTTGTATTTGGTCAAATACGATGAAGTTGGAGGCGTTATTTGCAAAAAAGTAGAGGACTTGTCTCTCTCACGGCAAACTTCTCCTGTGTTCTGGACACCCAACCATGCCTTCATCAGATCTCCGTTTTCCGTTGAAGAAGAGCTGATATTGGATAGTCGGATCCATATCACCCCTCTCCGCGGAGAAGTTCATGAACAAGTTATATCTGGAATGCTGTAGAACTCTAGTTACGATCCGGGAGAAGGACGGGTCTGGTTGTATGAAAATGGGACTTTTGGTTTCGGGTTTCTTCGAGATCAGTTTATCACTGATCTGAAACGTGTTGCCCTAGAAGATGGTTGTCTGGCTGATGTGTTAGATGCTTAAAAAGTGATTTGCTTTATTGGTTCTGGCCTGTGAATTATGTTGGTGGTGGATGGATATGATCAACTTCTCTGTACATACAAAACTTAGGTGACTGTTGCTTTCAGATTTAGTTTCAGACCGATTGGTTTAAACTTGGATGGTGGAATCGCCTTGTATTTATTTGTATTCTGTAGATTGTAAGTTTGCCAGAATAAAATAATTTATTTGTGGTTTTACTTCGGAGACCGGAATTTTTTTTCATGAATTCTAGCGATTGTGCTCACACTTGCCAATAGATAAATTGTGGTGATCCGCTTTGTGATAATATAATCACAATCCGGTCGATTTATATTGAAAGTTCGAGTGTTTAAACTAATACCAAGAACCTATAATCCTAATATCCTATATTGACTAAACCTGATCAACTCAAGTTTGTTAGGTTCGTTCAAGTAATTCTTGTTGAGATGGATACGCTTTGTGATTTGTTATTTTTCTCCTCCTTTTGCAAGTTGAATCAGATATGACTGCAATTTGTTATGTTTCCTCCTTTTGCAAGTTGAATCAGATATGACTGTGTAATGGAGCCGAGTTGTCTAGTTCTTTCAAGGAGTATCAAAATGTATACCATGGTTTATTCAGGTTTAGTAGATTGTATTCTGGTTTTGACTTACTTGGTTAGAGTAATTGTATACAACACCAATGTAACCGAGTTTTAAAGGAGAAATCAATTTCTCATTGTTCATAAATTCTAGTATGTATCATAGCAAGCGTTATAATGTTTGATTTCACTTTTGATTTCTTTAATTTCTTTGAAATTTCAACAATTAATCGTTTATATTATTTCGGAATACTATTCTGCAGTATTCATTTACGGAAAAAAAGTGATATGAAATCGATAAGTAATCAATACACCAGAACGATTTGAATTGATGTTCATAAAACACTAATTCAACTACTCACTATTTTTTTTTTTTTTTTGAGCAAATTACTCACTAGTTAAGTTGACCAAAGCGATCATTGAGCTAAAGGGTGAGGAACAATTTAGAAACTCAAAATTGTTTAAAAGACAGAATATATATTACAACTTCAAAGAGGAACTAATTTACAATGGTCTTTACAGTGGTGTAGTTAGGGGTGGGCATTCGGGTATCCATTCGGGTTAGATTCAGATTTATTCGGGTTTTGGGTTTTCGGGGTTAAAGATTTTAGCCCCATTCGGGTATTTCTAAATTTCGGTTCGGGTTCGGTTCGGATCTTTGCGGGTTCGGTTCGGGTTCGGATAACCCATTTAAATGATTTTAAAAATTTTAAAATTTAATATATAGTTTCAATTTCTCAAAATCTGGAAATAAAATACTATATCACATATAAATTTGAATAACATATGTCAAAGTACCTAAACTTAACATATAAATTGGTTTGGTTTGAATATTTTGATAGAGAATCGGTAAACATTTCAACTATTTTTGGTGTTTTGAGTATATTTTAGCTATTTTAAAAATTTACGTTTGAATATTTGTATATATTTTAAAGTATTTTAGACAACTTAAAAGTATCTTATATATTTTGAATGTTTTTAATATACATTGAATCTAAAAATAATTAATATATTTAGATATATAAATCTATTTCGGATACATTCGGGTACCCAAAATACTTCGGTTCGGGTCGGGTTCGGTTTCGGTTCTCTAGATACCAAAATTTTGCACCCGTTCGGATATTTAATCAATTTCGATTCGGGTTCAGTACTACTTTTTCGGATCGGATTCGGTTCTTCGGATTTGGGTTTTTTTCCCAGCCCTAGGTGTAGTGATCTTTTGATGGTAAGTGATTAATTGAAATCGGCAGGGTTTCTGTTGGGGAAGGATATATTTTAACAGAGCAATAGATCCATTTCTATTAACAGTTTGTTGCTTTTATAGCCGTAAACTGGGTTAGCCCATGTCCATTAGCCCATATCCATTTGTCCATTTATTGTTTGCGGTCAGAAAGTGACCATGTCCATTAAGGACCAGACCCACTAACACCCATGTTTACATGGGATGTCATGGAGTCTATAATAGACCATATAAGAAAAGTTTAAATTTTGCGATTTTGGCGGAAAAAGTCAATTTTGCGGTTGTGGCGGGGAAAATCAATTTTTCGGTTTTAGCAAAAAATCCAGATTTTCCGATTTTGGCGAGAAACCCCAATTTTGAGGCTTTAACGGGAAAACTCGATTTTTTGCGGTTTTAGCGGAAAAACTCGATTTTTGCGGTTTTAGCGGAAAAACTCGATTTTGCGGTTAAGGCGGAAAAACTCGATTTTTGGTTTTAGCGGGAAAACTCGATTTTGCGGTTTTGGCGGAAAAACTCGATTTCCGGTTTTGGCGGAAAAAATCAATTTTTGGTTTTGGCGGAAAAAATCAATTTTTAGTTTTGGCGGGAAAACTCGATTTTACGATTTTGGAAAGAAACCTCGATTTTGCGGTTTTGGCGAAAATTTTGATTTGCGGTTTTAGTTGGAATACTTGATTTTATGGTTTTGACAAAAAAACTTAATATTAAGATTTTAGCGGAAAAAATCAATTTTGCGATTTTGGCGGGAAAATTCGGATTTTAGAAACTTTAGCTTTTTGTCATTGGACCGCCCATGTCCACATAGTCCAAATCCATTAACGCCCATTACCTATTGGTCATATGATTCTTGTCCATTTATAATCCGCCTGGACAAATGGGTGTCACCAAATTAAACCCATTTATATTTGGACATGGACAACCAATGGTTAGCCCGCTCATTTGACAGCTATAGTTGCTCTGATACCAACAAACTATTAAATATATCCTTTGAGCAACATCTACGCAAACAAAATGTTAAAAATATATCCTTTGAGTAACATCTACACAACAGCTTTAAGTTCTTTGTCAAAGAAAGTGTCTTCACATTATGTCATCAAAGTTAAAGTTAAGCACATGCATATATACTCTTTGTTCTCTTAATACTTCTGCATAGTTCTTCAGTGTATCAAACCAATATCCATTTTATTTTTGTTTTCTATCCTTCTAAATTCTTTTTGCTTTTGTGTACCTCATTCTGACTATGAAAAATTCTAAGCAAATCATTCCAATTACTTTTAAAGGAGATAACTATTTACTTTGGTCAAGAACAACTAAAAATGCTCTTTGCAGTTGTGGTCTATGGAACCATATCTGTGCCATATAAAGAGCCTCAACATAAAACCTTGACAAAGACAAAGGGAAGAAACTGAGGTTCTCTCTATAGAACATAAATGATCTGAAACCACAAGTCTTGAAGAGTCGAAACAGTTTCAAAAAGATCAGATGGTGTTTTCTATTCTCGAGAACTCTTGAGCATTCAATCCTTTCCGCTAACTCATATTCCAAAACAACTAAGGAGTTATGGACATTCTAAAATGGGTCTATGGAATCATATCAACTCTCTGTTGCATCTTTGAACCCTTAGTTAAACCACATGACTAAATTATAAACTTATTTATTGTTTGTGTTTGAAAAGTCTGCTTCGTATTATGCAACTGTTTATTGTCGTCAGGTTGGTTAGGAGATTGTTTAGAATGGTTATATCTGTCAGTTGTAGAGCAAGTAATAACAGCAGCGTTAAGTTCTTTGTCGAAAAAATGTCTTCATATTTGGTCATCAAAGTTAAAGTTAGCACATGCATACACTCTTTATTCTCTTATTAGTACTTCTGCATATTTCTTCATGGTATCAGAGCAATAGATCCTTTTTTCTTCTATTCTTCTAAATTCTTTTTTATTTTTTGTCCCTCTTTCTGATTATAAAAAAGTTCCAAGCAAAACATTCCAACTAATATTAAATGAGATAACTATCTACTTTGGTCAAGAAAGACTGATCTTTGCAGCTTTGGTCTATGGAACAATAACTCTGGCATCCAAATGAGATAACTATCTACTTTTGTCCCTCTTACACATTGTCATCAAAGGTAAAGTTAAGCACATGCATATATATACTCCGATCTATAGACCAGACCCTAACTTCCATCAGATTGTGTAGTTCTTCTCAACAATAACAATCGTGGGTGGGTTATTGATATTGATTACTGGACGAAGACATCATACCATTTCGTGTAGTTTCAGGTTTAGCTATCATAACAACACAGGAAAAAATCAACCAGACTTCAAACAGCTGCGCTACTATCAGAATCAAGTCGAACCCATAGAGTGAACAAAGTCTGATCATCCTTGAAAAGGGATATTAAAAAGAAAAGCAATAACTGCAACATTGATTGATTAATCTCTTTTTTTGTTTGGAGCCTACAACACCAGTATTTGATTTAGGATTATCTTTCTACCTTTCAATTGGATTTCTTCTCCTTTACTGCAGCAGCCTTCTGATACATGAGAATCTGACTCAGGATGGTTCCGTTGGTGAAGACTCCAAGAGCAAATCCCGTAAGAACTATGGAGAGGTTAAGGAAAAGGAAAGATTTCTATAGAGCATATAAAACCATATATGATTAAAATGTGCAGGTAAGATTATAATAGCAAGCAAATCTTAGCTGCAAAGGATACTGCTAACTGGGGCATTTTCCTGGATACTGGTGAAAACTCTCACTGAGATGTAAACAAACAATAATTGATTCTTACAATAAAACTGGAAAATAGAGGAGACACACATCAAGGGAGCCCTCTTACCAATGGACCCAGCGAAGTTCATGAAGAAAGTTAAGAAACTGAGTTCTCCAGTGCTTTTGTTCTGTAAAGAGAGGCAGAAAGTGATGTGAGGTATAAGCGGGAGGTTTGAAACGATTTCTTTTGTGCATAATCTATAAAAATATATCTTGTTTCAAACGAGCATAGATATACCAAAAACTTTAAACTGTGACATGACTGAAAGATTATGATCAGCTCTGGTTACGTGACTGAAGCTTATTCACAAATATCTAGAAAGACTATACTCACTTTGAAGTTCTTCCATATCTGAGGGAGTCTTGCAAACAGAAATATCGCATGTTGTGAAGCCTACAATAAAGATAAACCATCAAAACGTATCCTACACAGAGTTATTAAGTGAATTAAAAAAAAAAAAAAGGCATTGTTCCTCACATAAAGAGCGTCAAAAAGCGTTGGATTAATCTGCCCAGCAAGCACAGTTGGTGCTACAGCACAATATCTATAAAGGGCTTGATATTAAGAAAATGCAATACAGAAGAGTCTGAAACTCAAAGCTAAGAACATTCTTTAAAAAGGATACAAGAGTGCTCTGAACCAAGTTGTCATAGGGACAGGTTGAGAGTAATAATAGATGCAAGCAACCAAGATTAAAGCTGCAATGATAGGGCTGCTATTAGTTAGAAACCATAAAGAGGATCATTTGAGAGAGAGTAAAATTTGTGGGAAGGCACCTTGAATCAAAAGAAAAGCCATTTCACCGAAGGCCGAAAAGGGAAGACCTTTGTGAAGGCAATACGCGAGAGAAATTGTATAGCCAACCACTTCGAGCTCAAATGCCACAACACTCAGGCCTCGTACGCTTTTGTGGTGCACGATTTTCATTATCTACAGTATTATTTATTATAAAAAAAAAAAAAAAAATTGGTTATTAATCAAAAAATTTGAGAGATTTGTAGATCTAACTGATTTGATACCTGAGGGAGCTTGACGGTGATGGAAGCAGCGACAAGGATGTACCCGAGAAGCTTGGAAATTAGAGGAAGAAGACAATCTTTCTCCGGGAATTCACCGTTCCGGAGAGATCCCATCGCACAGCTCAAATCGATCCCTAGATACTCCATTCTTTTTTGTTTTTCCCTTCCTTACTGATTTTGACTTTAATCTTATGTCCCCAAAAAAGTTCTCTTATTATACCCATGTTATAATAAATAATTTTTTATTTTTAAATATAAAATATGACCTAAATGCAAAAAATAATAATCTTTATAGCTTAATCTAACGGTGAATCATGGGTTCAAACACTTTTGAGTTTATGACTGTAATAATATGGTAATTAATTAAGACCCGCGCAATGAATGTTATACAATAATTTTTTCTATTATTATTTATTTATATTTATTTACTTATTATGTATATTTATTATTGAGAATTCATACTCATATGATAAAAACAAAATTTCTAATGTGTGACTTTTTGAATGTAAATTTCAAGATTAAAATATTAAAGTTAAATTATCATATTTTAGTAATTTTCTATGTTATATAGTTTAATTTTAAACTATATTTTAAACTATAATATGAATGTCTAGTAAATGAGACTTTATATTCATACGATTTATGATCTTTTGTATCTTGTTATTACCAAAAAAAGTTAAACCATTAATCACAAAATTTTAGTGTGAGACATTTAACGTTTTTAATAATTTATAGTCGTTTTAAAAATTCAAAATATAACATATAAAAAAAATTTAATTTTTTATTAAATGGTTAATATAGTTGTTTAATATCTTTTAATAATATAAAATTAAACAAAAAAAAAACTAAGATAGAAAAATTATTATCAAATATTTACTATTCATAATTATTAATTGTCATATATATGTTAATCATATTAGGCAATTCCGTTACTTTTATTTAATGAAAGTGCGAGAATTTTCTTTTGTACACTATTTATCAATTTAATAGTTAGTTTAATAAAAAAATATAATATAAGTTAAAATGGATCAACATATTTTTTTAAGAATTCTGAATTTTATTCTCATGTTAACATGTGGCTACAAAACAATGTCGTAATGTTTCTCAATTAATATATAAGAGGTTTTAATTTGAAATTATAATAATGGATGACCTATGATAAGAGAAGAATTTTTGTGTCTGTTTTAGCATTTTTGCCCATAAAACTTGAAGCTTTTACCTAATATTTTTTTTTGTGGTTTTAACACAAAAGTTTTACACCTAAAACTTGGGTTAATTATACATTAGAATTTTGTAACTAACTTTTAACATGGAAAAACTACGATTCACCGTGGATAAATGAGATAAATGTGTGGTTGATTTGGAAAATATTTGTTGAGAAAAGTAAACATTTTGGGTAATTATCGACTTAAAGAGTAACCCTAATATTAATCTTTTCCAAATAACCAATTTCCCTTTGTGAAATGGGTCCACAAATGTGCGAAACGAGAACTGTGGCGGCCACCCACTTGTGAAAGTATGAGTTTCTTACTCACTCCGTTCCGTAATATAAGATGTTTTGGAAAAGATTGATGTTTCAAAATATAAGATGTTTTGATATTTTTAAAGTATTTTAATTTTATTGAAAACTGGTTGACCAATAATATTTTAATGTATTATTTATGATTGTTTAATTTATTTTAAATTTATGATATTAATGATATTATTTTCTAAAAAGTTAAAATTTCTTAATTCTTGTGCTTTATGCAAAACTCTTTATATTATGGAACATAAGGAGTAGATCCTAAGAGCAACATTATCGTCATATACTAACAAGAGTTTTAAAGCATGGATCCCGCATAGTTCATTAAAAATGTATGTAGAAGTAGCGAGATAGGAGACGTTTTTGATCTTTTTTAGTGATGTTTGTGGGTCTCACTGACATGTAGCGGCCCGTGATTGGTTCCTTCTTTTTTTTTTTTAAAAAGAAAAAAAAAAGAAACCCAAAAAAAGCTTTGCTTGAAATTGAAATTGTTGGTTTTATGTTCGGTTCTTGGTGATGATGAACTTCTATGCGTACCTTTTGTGTCTTCTTATCATATGAGTCCTTAACAGCCTTATGAATCCAGTTTAAGGGAATTTAGTTAAAGTGACTATTTGTTATTAGCTGGTAACTGTTACATTAGTGTTCTTTCATGACCCAGATGATACGTATCTGTTTTATATTAAAAGTCGCGTTGAAAAAATGTTATATATGTTCTATCTCAGGACTGTCCTATATGTACAAAGACTTTTTATAGATAAAAGATTAAGTTTTGTAGTGTTTAAAGTGCTTATAAATAACTGATTGTGACTGTTTTCGTTTTTGCAGATGGATTTAACTTCTTCTTATAATCAGAACGATGTTTGACGATGAGATTTAAGGAGAAGAAGCGTCAGAACCTTCTCTTTCTGGAAAGAGAAGAAAAGAAACTCAAAGACCAAACTCTGCTCTTCCACCAAACCCGAGGTAATTACTTGCTCATAGAGCAAAGGTATGAGAATTTTTTATCCAAAAAGAAGATGATCGTGTGCAATACAATTGTTGTTTCTGTAAATTTGCAGGAACTGAAAGTAGCACTTGAAACACACATGTGTTTTCCACGTGAAATAGCTGAGTGTATTTTGGTTCCTTTTTCTATTTAATTCAGCTTGAGTTATATGTGTGTTTAAGACTTTTAGTGCAAGTTGTTTTCTCTACCCTATTATTGTTGTAAACTTGTGATGTGATCATCTTTGATCAATAAGTTAGTACAACATGGGTTCGAAACTTATTTTGAATGTGGTGTAATATTATTGAAACTGAATATTTGTTTGGAACTTTGAACAGTTGAGTACAATTATTTCTAATAGGTGAATGGAAAATCGACATGTCAGCGAATTATTTAAAGAATTATTAATTCTTCCATAATTTTTGTTTAATTAACATCTAAACCAAATTTTTATCACAATTTATAAAAATATTCCATAAATATTTATTCAATGGTACGTTTTTAGAACAAAATACTTTTTGTCTGTTGAATACAAAATAACAATAATTTCTAAAATAGTGAACAAAATTTTAACACAATTTTATAAAACAATAGTAAAACTTATTTCTTAAACAATTAAACCAAATATTTTAACACTACATCATATATATTTAATAAATATGTTTTTAACCATGAGTATGTTTTGAACCAAAATTAATTGTCAATTTTAAAATCATAAATTAAAATTTCAAGGCATTTTTAATGATAGACAAAAATAAACTATGGTTATACTAATATATCTGATAATTTTATATTCAGTGGTACATTTTGAACGCAAAATACTCTTTGTCAATTGAATACAAAATAAAAATGTTTGCCGAGTTACAAAAATTATTAAACACCTCTTACAACTGCAAACTTAAAATACAAACCACAAAATCATACAAAAAATAATAACATAGATCACGAGTAAATTATATTCCGTCCGTAGGGCGGACCGACCCTAGTAATCTATATACAATCTTTTATATATTTCTTCTTATACACACATAGCGAAACTCTAAACCTAATTTCTGAAATGAATTTTGAGATCCATCAATCATCTCCTGGAAATCGCGCACAAATTTGCTTGACTTTATGTGATGCAAATGTATTTGGATACAAATAAGTGTTTTCTTGCAATTGAATCTTCCTAAAGTTTCAGACTTTTATAGCTTTCTATATTGCTTCTATGTTTCAAATAAAATGAAATAAGCTAACATTCAATGTAGTGTTGGTTTGGCATTCTCTGGATCTTAGAAAACGACCAAAACCTAACAGTCAATGTACACATATTTTAATATATAATATCAATGTCTAGTAAATGAGAATTTATATTCATACGATTTATGATCTTTTGTATCTTGTTATTACCAAAAAAGTTAAACCATTGATCACAAAATTTTAGTGTGAGACATTTAACGTTTTTAATAATTAATTTTTTATTATATGGTTAATGTGGTCGTTTATTATCTTTTAATAATATAAAATTAAACAAAAAAAAACTAAGATAGAAAAATTATTATCAAATATTTACTATTCATAATTATTAATTGTTATATATATATTAATCATATTAGACAATTCCGTAGCTTTTATTTAATGAAGGTGCGAGAATATTCTTTTGTACACTATTTATCAATTTAATAGTTAGTTTAATAAAAAATATAATATAAGTTAAGATGGATCAACATATTTCTTTAAGAATTCCGAATTTTATTCTCATGTTGACATGTGCCTACAAAACAATGTTGTAATGTTTCTCAATTAATATATAAGAGATTTTAATTTGAAATTATAATAATGGATGACCTATGATAAGAGAAGAATTTTTGTGTCTGTTTTAGCATTTTTGCCCATAAAACTTGAAGCTTTTACATAATATTTTTTTCGGTGGTTTTAACACAAAAGTTTTACACCTAAAACTGGGGTTAATTATACATTCGCACGCAGTTGGATAAACTGTAATTATTTGTGTAGAAAAAATGTGTGCAACTTGTACACTTATAAACGGGTTTCTTAAATATGTGTAATTATTTGGGCCGATGTTATCTTAGAATTTTGTAACTAACTTTTAACATGGTAAGCTACGATTCACCGTGGATAAATGAGATAAATGTGCGGTTGATTTGGAAAACATTTGTTGAGAAAAGTAAACATTTTGGGTAATTATCGATTTAAAGAGTAACCCTAATATTAATCTTTTCCAAAGAACCAATTTCCCTTTGTGAAATGGGTCCACAAATGTGCGAAACGAGAACTGTGGCGGCCACACACTTGTGAAAGTATGAGTTTATTACTCTTTCCGTTCCATAATATAAGATGTTTTGGAAAAGATTGATGTTTCAAAATATAAGATGTTTTGATATTTTTAAAGTATTTTAATTTTATTGAAAACTGGTTGACCAATAATATTTTAATGTATTATTTATGATTGTTTAGTTTATTTTAGATTTATGATATTAATGATATTATTTTCTAAAAAATTAAAATTTCTTAATTCTTGTGTTTTATGCAAAACACTTTATATTATGGAATGGAAGGAGTAGATCCTAAGGAGAAAGGAAAAGAAAAAGTGGATAATAATTTTATAAGTTATTTTTCGTGGGTTTATACTCGCTACACAATCGATAATAATTTTTGTTTTAAAATAATTTTTTTAATAAGTTTGGAGAGTGTTTTGATAATAGTACCTTCTTTCTTATTTTTCCATAATAAACATTTTATTATTATTAATTATTATTATTTTTAAAAGCAAAAAGCAAAAATTAAAAACCAAAATATAAAATTACCAATCAAGTTTTTCAAAAAACTAAAATCTACTGCAAAATCAAAAACCAAAAAATAAAAACCAAAAACTAAAAGCCAAAAGCCAAAAACCAAAAACCAAAAACCAAAAACCAACAAAATAATCATCACTTAAATCATAATCTCGAACCGGATCCTAAATTTCCTAAAGAACCAACGATCTCAAGCATAACATTAAGCTCGGAACCTGCACCCGAACTAGATGGCAACTCGAGACACGTCAGTCTCCAGAGGGCTATTGTTGGAGGCGATTTTCACCTCGCTCCAGACCGATTCGAGAACCCGACCCGGAGTCGGCTGGACCAGAAAATAGACAGTAGGCCCAGACCCATCCCAAGCAAAAAAGACGACCCATGCCGAGCTCACACAGTCAGACCTGAGGTGAAAGAGAGTCAAATCATTAAAGGAGGTCGTTAAAAGCCCTAATACCCGCCGGAGATCACACGGCCATTATGATCCAATCTTGAAGACCTATACATAAAAGAGAGATCAAGGTCAAAATAATGGGATTTGAATTCTTCTAGAGTAATACTATACTTTCAATATATATGTACATGTCTTTTTTAGATACTTTTTGTTTTAATACTAGTTTTCTACTTGTATTATCAATCAAATACACTTACTTATTTGAAATATATTATTATAAAGTATTGTTTCCTCTCTCCTGGGGAAGCCACGTCATCGTACATGTCAGAAAATCGGCTCCTGTAAGCGTGACACGTGTCCATGCGACTAAAACTCACCGTTTCATTAAACTGAAATTACAATTGATGTGGGCTTTGTTTAGTGTTTGGGCCTTAGGTTATGCCGAAAGGACTCAGCCCTCTGGCGAGCAAGTCTCGGGTACGGCTTCCATCGGGATTTAGGGTTCATCACACTATGTGTTCTCTGCCGGGAAAGTAATCTAAATTACCCCACTTTCGAAAATTCTATTCTCACTATCCCACCATTTATCTCACTATCCCTTATCTTTTCTCTTTCTGCCCTTTATTTCTTTATTATATTTTTTCTTTCTTTTCAAATTCTGCGGGACCCACTATTACTTTTTTATTTTCTTTTTTTTTTTAAACTTTTTTAGTCATGTGTCCTACTTTATTTTGTATACCAAACTGATTTTCTTTTTCTAGTTTCTTTTTAGATTTTTTTTTAAAAGATTATTAATGACTAATTAACTAAAAATTATGAGAACAAACTTTTCAATTAAATTTTCTGTTTATATTTAAATATTATTTTAAAAAAATATAAAATAATTTATTTTAGAATCAATAATTAATTTCAAAAATAAATTTAATAAAATAATTATATTAATTATTTCCTAAAAACTAAACTTTAATCTATTGTATAAGAAATTTCTTACTTAATCAACAATTAATTTCAAAAATATTTGTATAAACCATTTCAATAATATTTCATAAATACAGTTTAATAAAATATGCATTTCAATAATACTTTAATCAATAATTAATTCCAAAAATAATTTTGATAACATATTTATATAAAATCGGGTCAAATAAAAATATTTCAAAATTACAAATTTAAATTAAACATGTATTTCAATAATTAATTTCGAAATAAATATAATAAAATACTTATATACATTATTTTCCTTAATTAAAGTTTTTATATCTTTTATATAGACTTCAAATAAAATAAGATATTTCATATTATTTACTATATAACTTATAAATAATATTATCTTTATTTTATAAAAGTAATTTTGACACTTTTTCTTGTTTTTTAAAGAGTATCATTTAAGAATTTCAGTTCAGTTATATTTATTTTAATATTATATACAATAAAATTTGATTTTATAAATTATTTTATTTATCTTAAAAACTTTTGATAAAATAAATTATTTCATATTTAATCAACAGTTAATTTCAGAAATATCTATAAATATTATTACAATAATATTTCAAAAATACAAATTTGATAAAAATGTATTTCAATAATACTTTACCAAGAGTTAATTTCAAAAATAAATTAAATAAAATAGTTATATAAATTAATTTTTTATACTAAAATTTTAAGAATAGTGGAATTTTTAAAGAAATATATAAATAATGTTTAAAGAAAATTATGTATATTTCCCTAAATTTAACATTGTTTTGAGGAAAAAAATATATTAAAATGGTGTTAGACGATAATTTGGGTTGTGTAGCACGTTCTTGGTCGTTTAAAAACACCTAAACTGATAAAAAACTAAAGTTTTAGGTGTATTGGTATAAAACAAATACGAAAATGATGTTTAAAGACGATTTTGTATATTTCTGCTTATTTTCACTCTTTCGAAGCAAATAATACACTATAGTGGTGGGAATAACACCCTCGTGATGGGTTAAAAATGTTAAATCGATGAAAATTAAAATTCTAGGAATTACTGGAATTACTAGTACTACTAAATGAACTATTAGGTACTATTGTGAACTATCTTAAACTATCTTAAAATACTTTGAATTACTATGTATTATGCATGTTTATAAGAATCTTAATTTTCGTCTTATTGTTTATTTTTAGAATATGTATATCATATATTACGTGATAATATGTCCATATAAGTGTTTATTTGTCAAATTAGAGTAAAATACTCTTAATTTCTCAAGTTGATAGAAAATTTCTCATTTCCATAGAAAACATCCTTATACTTCTATACTAATGTCTTGATGGGAATGTCATAATGAGATGAATAACAGAAAATACATATTTTTTTAAACTTTTTTTCTGGCAGTATGTTATATACAATCTAAAACTGTCTAAATACATTGGTATTACTAATAAATTTGTCTTTTTGATGTTGTATTACTAAAAAATGTTGTATTTTGCAAAAGTATTATTACGAAGAAGGAAATATTACTACTACCTTGAGTACTACTAAGCGTAAATATTCAAACATGTATTATTTCCTTTTCAACATGTTTTAGACGTGTTTTTTATTGAAACATGTACATATCATCGTACATAAGTTATAAGAACCTTAATTTTCGTCTTATTATTTATTTTTAGAAGATATATCTCATATATTACGTGATTATACGTCCATAAATGTGTTTATTTGTCAAATTAACATAAAATACTTTTAATTTCTTAAATTGATAGATAACTTCTTGTTTTCATAGAAAACATCCTTATATTTCTATACTAACGTCTTCTTTATATTTCTATACTAACGTCTTGATGGGAAGACCATAATAAGAATAACTAACAAGTTAAAATAAATTATTTATATAAATTATTTTTCTTAAACTAATATTGTTTATTCCTTTCAGCCATTTGTTTGGCTTAATAATACTTAACAACTCTGAAGCAAGATCAGAAGAAATGCTTTCAAGGGGTCCATTAACAACTCTGTAACAGGAAGAACGAATAACTAGTATTCAATTCAATTAGTCCAAACCTCTTTCAATCTCGTAAAACTTTAAAAAACCAAAATATTAAATTTTACACATTCAAAATACAAATAAAAAGCATAAGAAAACTGCCATTGCCCACAAAATCATTCTCTATCACATCCCCTCCAAACTACTTATGCACAGAGTTCCACCTACACACCGTAACATACAAGCCAAGGAACATGATTAATAATTGAATACAGAACATATCCAAATCCAAATGAGCCACCAAGACATACGCTAACCACCAAGCCTTCACATATAAAATCCAGAGATTATTAAAAAGTAGATACGGTAATGAGTAAGTAACTAAATGCTATGAAAGTAAGTAATACCTTCAGCTAATGTATCTAAAGCAAGATCAGAAGAAATGCTTTCAAGGGGCCCATTAACAACTCTGTAAGAGGAAGAAAGAATAAAAATCAACAGAAGTCGTCCATAGTAATATTGTAGAAAGATTACCCCTATTAATGACTTGTGTTGGTTTCTTTTTTCTTACAGACTTCTGTGGCCACAAGGACGTGTGGGAGAGAGCAGAACATTGAGATTTGAGAATTTGTTGTTTCCGTTTCATTGTTCACGTCAATATCCAGTAAAAGATCTGAGTTACCTTCGACATCAACCATTGGAGAATAATCTTTCGATGACGTTCTCTTGTACAAACAAACTCTCCATCATCTCCAATACAATTCGTCTCCTCGCTAGTTGAATATATAGTAACAACACACTCGTCGCAACCCGGTAAAGCCTCTTTGATCCTCATGTTTGCTTTCGTCTCCCTGCTTTTCCCACGCATTGAGGCCTGAAACAAAACAAAATAAAGAGAAAGATGCATCTCTGGTTTTGTTGTTCTGTAAGCAAACTTTCTTGTTACATGGGATGCCTCTGTTCCCTATTCTAGTATCTCTCTTAATACGAATACCACTCCATCTTTCTAAAACTAATTGTACGAGTCAATGGGTGTAAAAGTTTGGATCTTTTTTCAAAGCTCTGGTAGTAAGCGCTGTCTTCAATCCATTTCATGTTGCTTCTGATCCACACAGACAACAAAAGGAAATTCATCAAACTAAATCCAAAAAGCCACATTAACATAATTTAAAATTACTTGAGTGAGAAGATTTATCAGACCTTGGGGGATTTCGACGGATTAGAAAAGAAGTTAAGAGTAAAAAGGAGTTTGTTCAGTTCAAGCACGAGAAAGGATACGAGGTCTTCCATTGCGCTTGACTCCTTCGCTATCTTCTTGAATCGAAGACTCTCGTGGCTCAACGCTACGCCGCCACGACCGACTACGATGAACGACTCTCTGCTGTGGACCCCGTCCTCTCCTCTCTTAGCTTCCCCATCAGAATTGCGACTGCCCTCACATCAAGCAGGAACTTCCCATCAAGCATAGCCGATCGTCCTTCTCTACGATTGAATCGTCGGAATTGGAACCGGAATTAAGATGGAGTTATGGAGGTGAACGGTTTTCTTGGCGTAGTGAAGAGAAAAAGAAAACAAAAAAATAAAGAAAATAGAATCACAAAAAAGCGTGAAAGATCCGTATGTTTTGGGTTTGGATTTGGATAATCCGATTGAAGCATGGTTGGGTTTGTAATTATGCAAATTCATCAAGTCCTTATATGTCTTTTACTCGTTTTCTGGTTAAAAAAATATACAAACAAAAAAATCTTTATAGAACTGGGGCATACTAGAATTTTTGAGTAAGCTACTAGGGCATTTTAGAATAAAGTCCGTTCTGGATACTGATTTGCTTAAGGCAACGTGACTGTTCGTTGGGGTTTCGTTCGCGTCATTTGGCTTTCTTTCCATCAATCGAAACTAAACCACTTACAGATCCATCGCATTAAACATGTTCTTAACTCCTTTAGCCACGATCTCTCCTTTAACGTGTGGTTATCTTCTGAGAGGCGGTGTATTTACGGGGGTATAAAAAGATATGTTTTCCTCCTCCCAAAACCATCTCTTAGTATACTTATTGTTACATGGTTCTATATCTCTCTACTTTGAACCGTTCTTTATGCGCTTTCATAAGTAACAACTATCTGAATCTTTTCCTTTTCTGCAGCCATGTAATTTTTGGATGGATTTCGGTGATTGTTACATTCATCTTGAGCGGAACATTCCTTCTGCTACAGAAGTATGTCTCATGACAGTCCATTAGCTTCTTCTTTCATTGAAAAACTTTAATGTGGTTCTTTAAGCATTAGTGCAACTACAGACGCATGTCTAGCATGGAGTTTATTCTTCTTTTGGATTTACTGTTCTGTGTTTGCTTTAGGATTTGCTTGTGGGTTTCAGGTGGTTCGTAGACTGGTGTGCAGATTATGCGATTGAATGAAGACAAGAACGACTTGATACTGAGTGAAAAAACAGCCTATCTTCTTCTCTGATTTGAAGACATAACCTGTCTGATTCTTAGGTATGTTCATGTCTTAGCTTTAGGTCTGTTCAGATGTTACAGAAAATTTTGTTTTCTTTTAGAAAGTTCAAAGCTTTGCTTGAAATTGAAAATGTTGGTTTTATATTCGGTTCTTGGTGATGATGAACTTCTCTGCGTACCTTTTGTGTCTTCTTATCAGATGAGTCCTTAACAGCCTTATGAATCCAGTTTAAGGGAATTTCGTTAAAGTGACTATTTGTTATTAGCTGGTAACCGTTACATTAGTGTTCTTTCATGACCCAGATGATACGTATTTGTTTTATATTAAACGTCGCATTGAAAAAATGTTATATTTGTTCTATCTCAGGACTGTCCTATATTCACAAAGACTTTTTATAGATAAAAGATTAAGTTTTGTAGTGTTTAAAGTGCTTATAAATAGCTGATTGTGACTGTTTTCTTTTTTGCAGATGGATTTAACTTCTTCTTATAATCTGAATGATGTTTGAAGATGAGATTTAAGGAGAAGAAGCTTCAAAACCTTCTCTTTCTGGAAAGAGAAGAAAAGAAACTCAAAGACCAAACTCTGCTCTTCCACCAAACCCAAGGTAATTACTTGCTCATAAAGCAAAGGTATGAGAATTTTTTATCCAAAAAGAAGATGACCGTGTGCAATACAATTGTTGTTTCTGTAAATTTGCAGGAACTGAAAGTAGCACTTGAAACACGTATGTGTTTTCCAAGTGAAATAGCTGAGTGTATTTTGGTTCTTTTTTCTATTTAATTCAGCTTAAGTTATATGTGTGTTTAAGACTTTTAGTGCAAGTTGTTTTCTCTACCCTATTATTGTTGTAAACTTGTGATTTGATCATCTTTGATCAATAAGTTAGTACAACATGGGTTCAAAACTTATTTTGAATGTGGTGTAATATAAATATTTGTTTGGAACTTTGAACAGTTGAGTACAATTATTTCTAATATGTGAATGGAAAATCGACATGTCAGCGAATTATTTAAAGAATTATTAATTCTTCCATAATTTTTGTTTAATTAACATCTAAACCAAATTTTTATCACAATTTATAAAAATATTCCATAAATATTTATTCAATGGTACGTTTTTAGAACAAAATACTTTTTGTCTGTTGAATACAAAATAACAATAATTTCTAAAATAGTGAACAAAATTTTAACACAATTTTATAAAACAATAGTAAAACTTATTTCTTAAACAATTAAACCAAATATTTTAACACTACATCATATATATTTAATAAATATGTTTTTAACCATGAGTATGTTTTGAACCAAAATTAATTGTCAATTTTAAAATCATAAATTAAAATTTCAAGGCATTTTTAATGATAGACAAAAATAAACTATGGTTATACTAATATATCTGATAATTTTATATTCAGTGGTACATTTTGAACGCAAAATACTCTTTGTCAATTGAATACAAAATAAAAATGTTTGCCGAGTTACAAAAATTATTAAACACCTCTTACAACTGCAAACTTAAAATACAAACCACAAAATCATACAAAAAATAATAACATAGATCACGAGTAAATTATATTCCGTCCGTACGGCGGACCTACCCTAGTAATCTATATACAATCTTTTATATATTTCTTCTTATACACACATAGCGAAACTCTAAACCTAATTTCTGAAATGAATTTTGAGATCCATCAATCATCTCCTGGAAATCGCGCACAAATTTGCTTGACTTTATGTGATGCAAATGTATTTGGATACAAATAAGTGTTTTCTTGCAATTGAATCTTCCTAAAGTTTCAGACTTTTATAGCTTTCTATATTGCTTCTATGTTTCAAATAAAATGAAATAAGCTAACATTCAATGTAGTGTTGGTTTGGCATTCTCTGGATCTTAGAAAACGACCAAAACCTAACAGTCAATGTACACAAAGTATTATGTGAAACAACCGTCTATTATATAAACTGTTGAACCAATATGTAGAAAATAAAAAAAGGCAATGGACAGGCAGAAGCGAATTGTGCTCATTCATGGGCTCTGCCACGGCGCATGGTCTTGGTACAAAGTGAAACCGCAGCTGGAGGCAGCGGGGCACTGTGTAACTGCAGTTGATCTAGCTTCGTCGGGTATAAACATGACCAGATTGGAAGAGATTCAGACTTTAGAAGATTACTGCAAACCATTGCTTGAGTTTCTGAGCTCGCTTTGCTCAGATGACGAAAAGGTGATTCTTGTTGCTCATAGCATGGGAGGAATATGCGCTGCACTTGCTGCTGACATCTTCCCTTGCAAGATTGCTGCTATTGTCTTCTTGACAGGTTTCATGCCTGACACAAGAAACCCACCTGCTTATGTGTACGAAAAGGTAACATAAACATATGATGATGATTTAGTATGATCTCTGGCGAATGATTCTTATATTTGACTGAAACTTGCAGTTCTTAAAAAGCATTCCACGAGAGGAATGGTTGGACACCGTGTTGGGAAAGTACGGGAAACCTGATTGTCCTCTAGATTTTGCTCTTTTGGGACCAAAGTTCCTGGCCAAGAAAGTGTATCAACTCTCTCCACGTAAAGTAAGACTCCAAGCATAATAAATAAAACTCTTCTTTTTATTCAACCTTTTGGTTGATTGTTGTCGTGGCGAACTAGGATCTTGAATTGGCGAAAACGTTGGTGAGGGCAAACCCCTTCGTTACAAACAATCTGGCAGGGACGAGAAGCTTCAGCGAAGAAGGATACGGATCCATTACACGTATATATATAATATCTGGAGAGAGTAATATAGTACTTGAGGATTACCAGCGTTGGATGATCAGGAACTTTCAGCCAAAAGAAGTAATGGAGATCAAAGATGCAGATCATATGGCAATGTTCTCCAAGCCTCAAGAACTATGTGCTCGTCTCTTGGAAATCGCTTGTAAATATGCATAAATAAACCTCCTGAAGTCTCTACTGCATCGACTACAGTAATAATAATTATAATAATGAATTAATAAGCCATATGAAAATGCATCTACATGTATGATAACTAAGCAGAAGATAATTTTAGTACAAGTGGTTATATAAATAAGATCTTGTGATAATTCTATTTCTAAATTATTAACAAACTTTGGCTTCAACTCAAGTAATATATGTGCATCAAACTTGAAATGTGATCTCTAAGATTCATTATATATACAAAACACAAGCGTAAGAGCCTCATTCAATGGTATATTACTACTGTAGGAAGGAGGGTCATGTTTTCTGCAAACGTTTAACCAATGCATAAAGACGTAGGGAGTGTTATTTTCCACAACTAACATCAGCTTCGACCACAACCAAAAGCCATATGAGAAAACAACTATATACAAGAGAACTATTAAAATGATAAACTGATAATACTAATAAAAATGGTTATGAATAAAATTTTCTGAGATAATTGAATAAGAAAGAGCGAACTGCAATTTCTATTTTGTGCTCTGCTTTCTGAACTACAAACTTGAGTCGCAGTCAGTTTATGAGACACATGCAACTCAAATGTCCGTCACGATCCAAACAAGGTAATGATAAGTTATATACAGCGAAGAAAAAGCTGATAATGTTCTGTTTTTCCACTCGCAAGCATTTGTTCATCGTTTTGTCAACTGATATTATCTCTTTGAAGTAGCTAACTTCGTTTTGAAGCTGTATCATCCACAACCTTTATATTGCTGCATCATCCCCAAATTTCTATCCAAAACCCACTAAAAAAAAGATACAAAATTTCTATCCAAAAACGTCTCAGTATCTAACCCAAAAATATTATCATCCCTCAATCTTGTTCCAGTAAATTTTCCTTTTTTGCTAAAATTGTTCCAGTAAAATTAAGATACAGAAGAACGAAATTTTTTTTTCCTTCTGAAAACAAAGTTGGATATAGGTACGTAGAGCATTTTGAAGCACACCAACGACACTTTAATGAATCCAGTGAAATACCAGAAAGATTCATTAGACAATCACAACAACGACACTTTAACGAATCTAGTGAAGTAACTACAAGTCTACAACTATTCAGAACCTACCCTCTGTCATAGCCTAATATATCTCTTTGTCAGAAAGTTACTGTATTTGAGCCGTGTGGATCTCTGCTTTATATTTTTCCCTCATACTATTGGCAGAAAGATATATAGGTACCTAAAGCTTTGTCAGTTTATACAGAACAAGCACTAATTTAAAAGTTGAATACAGAAGATGGGTTTTTAGTATACAAAGAATATGCGGAAACAAACTGTCTATGTAAGTGTTCCTGAACCAAGATGTTGAAAGTAAAGAAGGCAATGGAGAAGGAGAACCAGAAGCGGTTTGTGCTCGTCCATGGGCTTTGCCACGGCGCGTGGACTTGGTACAAACTGAAAACGCAGTTGGAGGCTGCAGGTCACTGTGTGACAGCAGTGGATCTGGCTGCTTCGGGTATAAACATGACCAGATTGGATGAGATTCAGACATTGGTGGATTACTCCAAACCCTTGCTTGATATTCTGAGCTCGCTTGGCTCGGATGAAGACAAAGTGATTCTTGTTGCTCATAGCATGGGAGGCATACCCGTTGCCCTTGCTGCGGACATCTTCCCAAGTAAGATTGCTGCTATTGTCTTCGTGACATCTTTCATGCCAGACACAAGAAACCCACCTGCTTATGTTCTAGAAAATGTAAGTAAATTAGATTACTTGGGTAGCACGGTTTAGATCCTTTCCAAGTGATTCTGATATCTGACTGAAATCTGCAGCTGTCAAGTACTTCACAAATGGACTGGTTGGACACTGTGACTGGATTCTACGGGACACCTGATCGTCTTCTACGGTTTTCTCTTGCGGGACCAAAGTCCATGGCCAAATATGCCTATCAGTTATCTCCGCTTGAGGTATGACTCGAAGCTTACAAGCCTGATCAGGACCAATTGCTAGTTGTTGATTGTTTTTGTGGCGTGACAGGACCTTGTACTGGCGACCATGTTGGTGAGGGTAAACCCGGTAGTTACAAACAATCTGGCAGGGACAAAAAGCTTTAGTGAGGAAAGGTACGGATCTGTTACGCGTATCTACATCATATGCGGAGAGGATAATATGATACCGGAGGATTACCAGCGTTGGATGATCAGCAATTTTCCTGTAAAAGAAGTAATGGAGATCAAAAATGCAGATCATATGGCAATGTTCTCCAAGCCTCAAGAACTATGTGCTCGTCTCGTGGGGATTGCTAATAAATATGCGTGAGATAAACCTGTGATTATGGCTGCAAGTTAGTATAAACATTCAGCTTCCATTACAATTATAAGCCATATGTTAGTCCGTTTTCGATTTTACTAAAGCCTAGATGATAACCCGCGCGCATGCGCGGAGTGAGTTTTTATATTAATATTTGTTTATTAAATGGTTTTAACATTTTGCAACACTACAATCTTTATCGATTATAAAATGACAAATACAAATGTTGGTCCTTTAAATATATCATCATTGTTGAAGAGTTAACGTATTACATCTCATTTTAATTATTTTTAAGACTTCATATGCACAAAGAAAATTAAGTTTTGCGGCTGACACAAATGACAAAAACCAAATAGGCAACATCGATTGTATAATGACGAAAGGGGATTAGGTTTTCTGCTCTCGATTTGTTTATTATTGACTCTCCATAAGTGAGTTCATTTTCTACCTCTATATAATTGTGTTTTCATTTTCTTTTTTTTTTTCTTGATATGAGTTAAATTTCTTTTTTTTTTAATTCTTCTATGAATTCGGTGAATTAAATATGTGTCATTTAAAAAAAATGGACATCTGTAAAAATTAGTTTAATTCCAGATACTTATCTAAGAATCAAAATTTTGAAAAAAATCACCGGCAAACTATATTAATAGATTAGTGTTTAAATATAATATATCAAGCTATTATAGAATATATATATAAGTGAAGACTCGAAATATAAATGTCTGTCTAATATATATTCACCAGCTCGGTCTAAAAATCATCTAATTCTAGAACAACAAAACAAATTACTTATTTCACCAGTTCGGGTAATATTGAATCCAAATGGGTAATATCCGAATCCGAATGGATATCCGAAGATAACCAAACATAAGTATATTTAACCCTATATTTCAAGTTTACTTCTTTCATTTTATTCAAAATATTTATATTAATGATGTTTATTGCTCAAAATTAGATAATATACATATAATTATGGACAAAATTATTTGCTATTCACTTAAAATATATATCAAGCTCTTGTTTGTTGCATTAACAAAAGTTGCATTTAAAATTTCAAAAAAACAACTAAATTAGTGTCTTTCTATTTTTAAAGTTTTATCTCCAAACCTATTAACAGTTTAATTTTAAAAATTAGAAAACCAGTTAAAACATATTTTAAATACAAAAAATTAAACAATGAATCATTTATTTATTTTTTCTTCAAAATTTAAATATCCAAACCCGGCCCAAAATATTTGAACCCGAACATAAAATACCCGAACCCGACTCGAAGTGTAGAAAAATCCGAATGGGTTTTATACCTTTATACTGAAATACCCAATACGAACCCGAACGTGTATCCGAACGCCCAACCCTACGATATATGATCATCATTTGTCTCTTGCTTGAACAAACAAAAGTTAAACCATTGATCACAAAATTTTCAATGTGAGACTTTTACCATTTTTAGTAATTTATAGTCGTTTCAAAAAATTTAAAATATAACATATAAGAAAAAATCTAATTTTTTTATTATATGCTTAATGTGATTGTTTAATTCTTTTAGTAGTGTAAAATGAAACAAAAAAGAGAGATGTTAGAAAAATTGTTATCAAATATGTATTATTAATAATCATTAATTGTCATATATATGTTAACCATATTTGGTAATTACATAGTTTTTATTTGAGGGATGAAAACATATTCTTTTGTACACTATTAATTAATTTGATAGTTAATTTAATAAAAAACATAGTATATGTTTATATGGACCAACTTATTTTTCTAACAATTCTAAGAATCATTCTCGTGATGACACGTGGCTACAAAAATATGTTGTAATGCTCTAGGATTATAAGGGATAAGGCAAATGTTAGTCCGTTTTCCACATTCACCTGTGATGTAACTATTAAAACAATACTATATTTTAATCTGCGCTTTCAAAGCACATGATTATTTCCGAAGCAAACCAAATTTATTTGATTTACATTTGTATTTTGATTATGTATGCACATTTAAATGTTACGGATGAAGGGAAAATGCAGTGTTTTGAAATCCGATCCGGATCCACTATTAAACCTGCAAACCTGGTGACTCGATATGTAATCCGGTTTGATTTTTTTAAATCGTTATTTAGAAATCATATAAAACCCGCAAAAAAATAACCCGCTATTGAACCGATGGGTGACCCGATATGTAATCTGATTTGACTTAAATTGTTATATTTTGAGTATTCTAATATATATTCATGAATGTTTAGATGAATAGTGGATATATTATGAATGTGATGCTCCAATTTTACAAAAATTAGCTGTACAAAATTTTAGTCAAACCAAATTTTCATCTTGTTATAAGCATAATCGATCAATTTTTGAGAGGATGCATACTAAAAAGAGAGAAATAAATTTTGAGCATCAACGATTCATATACATCTATTACAATTTAATGATTTAAGTTTGAAAAAAAATATAATCATTTATTTATTTATTGATTTAGTTTTTTTCTTAATGTAATGTTTTATGATATAATTGTGTTAATATATTTGTTGAATTAGTTTATATTTGATAAATATATTAAATGTATGTTCTAATAACCCGTAAATACTATATTCATAAAAAATCAATAGTAACATGTTCTATCATATTTTAAATATTAATAGTAGCTACTTATTAATATTTATTTTATCATATATATTTATATTTTTATGTATTTGGTGAGGGCTTTGAAGATTTTATTTCTTGTATTTGGATTAATGTACAGTTGTATATATACATATTAGTAGGCATAAATCATTATTTATTATATTAGTAAATAATATTTAATTGATTAGTTACTTAAGTTTAGTATTAATATGAACTGAATTTATTAGCATGAAAATAATAGATTAGTTATTTAGTTTCTCAATTTTAGGCATGATGTATATTTAATAATAATTAAGTTTGGCATAAGTGAAGATAATATGAAAGATAATTAAATTTAATGGTCCAACATAAAATCTATATTATTTGTAAGTAGATTAAAATCGTTTCTGTTTTAATAGTATTGATTCGATTTGGGTCAATTTTAAAAATATATTAATTATTAAAAAAAAAATCTAAAGAGATTATGAAACTTTTAAGCAAACATTTGATTCTTTGATTTTATATATCTGTTTGTTTAAGTCGTTTCAGTTAACACAAAGGTCTACATGGTCTTCAATCGAAACTTGAAGCGTAACATTGTTCGACAAACTAGACCTTGATCTAGGCAATCGCGCGAGTATTTTCTTTCATTTTTTACATACATAAAGAAAATTTCTATATATTCAATGATAAATATTCTTAACATAACCATATTTTCAAACGTTTATGAAAATTTATTTTTGTTAAAATTCAATTAAAGAAATCTATAATTTAAATTAGAAAAAAACAAACATACTTAAATATAGTTTCAATAAATATCTCATTGGCATGTCATTGTAAATAAGTGGTAAAACTAAAACTTAATCTAATTTTGTACACCCCTTTTAATAGATTATATTTTCAAAAGAAGTAAATAAAAAAGAAATTTTTGTCAAATTGGATAAAAAAGAGACTTTCGTCCCTATAATAGTTTAATAGGTGATTTCTCGTTCTCATTCGAAAATATAAATATTTAAAAGATAAATATATTATAAAAATTATTTTGTATTATATATATAATTTATTGCAAATAGTATTATAATATTTTACTTAAGTATAACCACTTTTTCTTCTAGGTAAGTTATATTTGATTAGTTTTATTTATTGCATTAGTTAGTTCTTCATCTTAAATATCTAACTATACTTTCATAATTATTTTGTATACTTTTTTTTTATTTGTAAAAGTAGAAAAAACTGAAGTGATGATATGTACAAAGTTTTATAAACGGAAATTACGGATAAATATTTGAAAACTCATGAAAATATATTGATATGTACATAATAATTTTTCTTTTTGTAAACTCTAAGTATCTTTATACTAAAGTGGTATAAAAGGTAAATTAAATAATTTCTGAAAAATCTTAACCAGAAAAATTCATAGTGGTTTATGTATTCTTATTAGGTTTTTTTTTTTGCAAATATGACTCAAAACTCAAAGTCAAATACAAAACTAACCCTTGAGTTTTTGGAACTTTCATTTGCCCTATTCACCTCAAAGTTTGGATTATTTACGAAAAGTGTTATTATTCTTTTTACTTTAATTTTTGCGAAAATAAGTTTTTTACTCTCTCATCCTCATTTTCTTCAAGTATTTACAATATTACCATTGCCATCAATACACCAACCACTATGACAACCAATTTTAAGGTTTTAATGCACCCAAAATCGATTTTGACTCCTTCTATCTCATTTCTTATGAACTAAAAACAACATTTCTTTCACTTTTTCTCTATATTCATCAAAAAAAACTCAAAATTTTGATTCTAAATTTTTTAAGGTTCATCGAACCATTCAAACTCATGATTCTTGGTCATTAACAAGTAGGTTGCTTTGGTGGTGAAGTATTGTGTGGTTGGAGAAGCTAAACAAATTATCTCAGTGGTTAAAACTATGCAATCATTATTTTTCCAGATCTGTCATTCAGAAGACTTTCGTGTAAGTTTTCTGGTTAATGCATATGTTTGTTTCGCAATTGACTTTATGTGTCTTACAGAGACGATTTCTCTGGAAGTCTTCCATTTTTTATGTTTTCAAAAAAATTAGAGAAGACTTCCCGGTAAGTAGTAGGAAAAGCAAGTTAGTTTTGCATTTGACTTTATCTGTCAGAAATTTGACTTTTTTTAGACGACTTATACGGAAGTTTTCTGGTCAATGCATAGGTTAATTTTGATATTGACTTTATGTGTCGAAATTTGACTTTTCCTACGTACAACAGAAAAATAAAATTTAAATATTTATTTTTTTTAGACGACTTCTATGTAAGTCGTTTCAGGTTACTTTTGCAATTGAAAAATAAAAATTAAATATTTAATTTTATCCGGACGACTTCCATGTAAGTCTTCCGGTAGACGACTTACACGGAAGTCTACCATCATTTATTCTGAGATTCTGGTCATACCTTGGTTATTACAGAAGACTTTTGTGTAAGTCATCTGCCGGAAGACTTACATGGAAGTCGTCTGTATAAAATAAAAAATTTAAGTTTTTTTTTTCAATTGCAAAAGTAACCTGAAACGACTTACATGGAAGTCGTCTAGAAAAAAATATATTTAAATTTTATTTTTCTGTTGGACGAATTCCGTGTAAGTCATCTAGGAAAAAACAAATTTCACACACAATCTGGCCAAATGCAAAAATAATATGTTTATCCCTAGGAAAAGTCAAATTTCTGATACATAAGGTCAATTTGACCAAAAGACTTACGTATAAGTCTTCCGAACGACTTCCGTGGAAGTCGTCTACGTCTACATCAACGTTTAATAAAAATTTATTTTCTCTACAACTACAAAGAATTTTTAACATTTTCTTGTTAATTTATGTATATTAGTCAATATTGGAGCTTCTGAATGAAATTCATAACTTAATTGGTGATAATTATGAGGTTAACAACATTTATGCTTATTAATGTTTCTAGCTAATGAGAGAAGATTTCCCCATAAGTCTTCTACGTTAGTTTTTGTAAAACTTGTATTTTTAACTTTAAGATATATTTTTTCTAACTTTCAAAAGGGTTAAGTAACTTCAATAATATCAAGTCATATGATTTAATGTGTCTTCTTAGATCATAATATATACTTTTTAACTTTCATGAAATTTGAAATTTTAATTTTTCAGTTTCCCGCTTAAATTTTAGTTTTTCACTTAAATTTCCCCCTTATATTTATATTTCTCGATTGAAATTTAAGTCTTTCGAAAAGTCTTCTGAGAAGAAGTCTTCCACAAGACTTCCCAGAAGACTTCTAGTGAAACTATTATAGGTTTGAACTAATGTAATGTTTGATCTTTTGTGAATTTGACTAAGTTTTCTTGAGAAGTTTTCTCCATTAGTTGTAGTAAATTCGGCTAATGTTTTGTATTATTGTGTTTTGATATTGAAGTTGTATCAATAGCTTCTATAATGTCAAGTACTTTTGGCAAGATAATATTGTAGACATGAACATATTTACCAAATTTGTTTATTAATATCTTTTCAAATTTACAAAAGAATTCACAACTAAAAGAGTACACATACAAATTATAAAACAGACCATAAGCAAAACTATTATAGTTCATTCTTCCATAAAGACAAGCTTAGATTCTACTTGACATGGGAGAAGACTTTGCCAAAAAGACTTCCAGGGAGTCGTATACTGCATTAAATGTTAGAAGACTTCCGAAAAGACTTTCCTGGAAGTCTTCCAAGTGTGTCTCAGATCTGAAAAACATGCATATACAAAAGCATTCAAATGACTTTAAAACATAGAAAAACTTTAAAAATAAGGTAAGAGCTTAAAACAACCAAAATAATTTTCAAAAAGTAAGAGTTTTAAGCAACAAGAGGTTACCAAATAAAAAAAATGATTTATAGATCTACATTTAAAAGAGTGGAAGATGAGAACCATGTAATGAAAAATCTACAAAACAAGATGAATTAGTGAGAATGACATGAGACAAAAAAATGATAAATTGATATAAAGTTTGGTGTTTACAAAAAATGATAAATTGTGAAAAAGATAAGAGTTTTAAGCAACCAGAGGTTACCAAATGAAGAAAAGCTAGACATATACACTTACCAAAACACTCAGATGTGACAAGCCTCTCACTCTTTACTGTGACAATCAAACTGCAATCTTCTTCGCTAAGCATGATAGGATATCTAAGGGAGCCAAGCATATGGACCTCAAATATCTATCACTGAAGCAAAATGTCAAAAGAGAAAAGTTTGTCATTGAACATATAGGCACTGAACTTACGGTTGCAGACATATTTACAAAAGCTTTACCTCCAAAGACTTTCATGAAGCATGCTGAAAGTATGGGTCTTGAGGCTAGCGCTCAATGTTATTTGTTTACGATTAGCCTATGTATGACAGTTATTTGAGCTCTTTTATGACTTTTACATCTTTTATATATTTTGTTTTCAATGTGCACACACATTATTGTTGGTTGGATTTATGATAACAAAACGAGTGTTTCGTTAAAGACATTAAAGGGACCATTACGATACTCCTACTTATGTTTATGGTCTAATTATGAAGGGGGTCAATGCCGTAGTACATGGACCACATGTAAGTTAAATTTACATGAACCCTAAGATCTTTAAACATCTAGGTTAATCACATAATATAATCATATGAATGTTTATAGAGTTATCTGGATTCATTGTGTCTGAAAGATCTTCCTGAATGGATTGAATCCTGAATGGAAGATGAACAACTCAATATCTTCTTAGGAACTTGTAGGTTTCTCTCGCCTCGTCTATAACGTTAGTTGTTGCTTTTAGGATATCTTTACGATGGTCTAAAGATATGTATTTATAGGTGGATAGATGAGATGACCTAATTATTCTTTAGGGTTTTCTTTAGATTAATCTCAACCGTCCATCAAAGTATATAGATAAATTAGGAATTACTCATTTATTTTTAATTTCATTGGTCACCAAATATATTAAGGAATAGCAATATTCCAATTGAAAACGGATAACTATAAGACCGTATAATAAGGAAAGGAAATATTCCTTACAACTACAAGTATATGCATATGGTAATGTTGTGAACAATAACTTATGGAAAGGGAAAAAAAAAGAAATTCAAAATCTATTCCACTTGAACAAGGATGGAGATCGAAGAAGCTTGTACGAACCGTTCCTTCTCATGCTGGGACTACCCCACCCGCAAATCGGAGGACTAATCAAACCATCATCATCGTCATCATAATCATCACCATGAACATCAGACTTTATATCAGCCAAAACCTTGAAGAAGAAGTCAACCTCGCACGGAAGAACAATGGGCCCATCACGTCTATATCCATATTCGTTCTCTGCGGCTTCTAACAAGTTCTTGAACAAAGGATGGTTCAAAAGTTTCATTTTCACCACGATTCTCTGTTTCATGGGACCAACGTAAACGGTGAAACACTTTTTCTTGATCTTTCCTATGGATTCGCTGTTCTTAGCATCCTCAAGATGAGCAGAGCCATTCCAAGTCTTGCTTCTTGTGAACGAAGCCGTGGTTGAAGAGCTCGTTTGGCCAAAAGTCTTTATTTTTCTCCATGTCTTCATTATCGGACTCTCCATTATAGCATAGCACTCTTCTTATGAGGAGGTTAGAATCCAGAATCGCGAAAATGTTTATGGGTCAGGCCCCAAGTTCCATCTGACATTTGCTTTTTTTTTTTTTTTGGCTTGATAGTTATATGTTTCTTGAATATCTCATATATATAGAAGAGATATGTTTTTTTTTTTGTCAAAGAAGAGCTATGTTTACTTTGAAGAATTTGACAATTAGAAGAGGCGGGCTTAACTTTTCCATTTACCCTTCACCATATACGAAGTCATGGTCTAATAATTGAGTTTTTATAATATAGTTGTTCTTGATAAATAAACATATCTTTACAAGCTTATTATTTGTGATCTATTTACAATCTTTAAGAGCTATGTTTGTTTTATTCAGTTTGTCAACGGAAAGGGTTTAGTTGCCTTTCCAAGATGTACACGGGGTTTTAAAAATATTTTAAAGCATATCAAGGGAATATAAATGGTTTTGAATGATTCTCAAAGATTAGTATATACCTTGTTTTCTTTAAAATCTGTAAAATGGGGTCAAACCATTACTATATTCTCTTTTCGGCAAATAAGATTTGCTTTTTAATTACCCTTTTTTTCGTTTGCCATTGATGTTCGAGTTTGCTTCTAGTCCAAATGTCCAATTAAACAATGGCATACTCATAGTTAAAGAAGAGAGGAAATAATAAATAGACATGTTTCCCACATTTTCCATGATATGTATCTATAAATACCAGAAAAGTCAGCATCCGACAAATAATTAATTTCTCTTTTTTTTTAATTGGTTACTTTATCACTTGACATACTCCCTCTGTTTTTAAAAGATGCATATTCTACACTTTTCACATATATTAAGAAAACTCATTAAATATGCATTGTTTTTTGTGAATAACAATTTTTCATAACTTTTAGCCAATAGAAATTCAATAAACACCATTAATTTTTTTGAAACTTACAATTTTTCATAAACTCATACATTGAAAAAGTAAAAAATGTATCTTTTTGAAACAATTTTTTTTTCCAGAACATACATCTTTTAGGAACGGAGGGAGTATAAAATTACAGCAGCTACCCTAGTAAATAGGGGCGGGAAAAAAAATCGAACCGAACTGGGTCAAACCGAACCAACCGAACCGAAACCGATTTAAACCGAACCAAAGTCTATTTCAAACCATTCGTTTGAAGATTTCTCCAACCCGAATAGTTCAGTTCGGTTTGGTTTTAAACCGAACCGAACCGAAAAACAGATGTGTTTTGTAATTATTTAAATTAAAAATATTAGTTATACCAATATACTAAAATTCTAATACCAAACCATGTATTTTTCATTTTTCATTTAATAATGATATAAGAGACATTACTAATGATGTTGGTTTTTGTTAACTTTCATTTGTTTGAATTTTTATATACTTTTTGTGATTTTTTTAAAGGTTTTTGTTTCAGTTTATATTGAATTTAGTTTACATAGTTTATGTTTACATAATTTATGTTTTAAAACATAACTTTTCTTGCAAAAAATTAAACTAAAAAGAACCTAATTAAACTGATCCAAAAAACAAACCGAACCGAACCGAATACAAACTGAACCGAATATAAACCAAACCGAACACAAACCGAACTGAACCAAATTAACTATGGTTTATTTCAGTTGGAAAATACTAGAACCAAACTAACCAAACCGAACTAAATCCGAACCGAACCGAGAAAATAACCGAAGTGCCCACCCCTACTAGTAAACCGCTACCAAAGATGGCAATATAAAAAACAATAACTAAAATTATTTTTCACTGGGGAAAATTGGGAAATGTACTTCTAGAGGAGGATTTATTTTGAAAACTACACTTTCATTTAACTTATTTGAAAATTACACTTTCTACTAAGTAAAATGTCTAAACTATCCATATTAGATGTTTGTAATAATGTATTACTTGATTGAAAAGTATAATGGTTATTTATACGTTTTAAAACCGGGAATACACACTAATCCTATTTAAATATTTTTTTAAAATATGGTGTACTTTTATTTTCAAAAGAAAAATACGAATCTACCAGTACTCAACCCTAGAACGTGATATGCAAGTTCTGAGATTTTTCTTGTTAATGAAACTGGTATCTTAGCTGAATATTGAATAGCAACTAGTATTTCCCAATTACAAGACATGTGGTTTAAGGTGAATCTAGAAAGTTGAATCACTTTTAATTAAAATAGTATTCCAACATAACATAGTTCTACAAAGAGTAAATTAGACATTTCAGATGACGACGATGGTGAGTCTTAGCAATGAGCTTTAAGCTGAAAATTTGTTCTCTTTCATTATCATTAGAAACTTATTAGACCAAATTTTATTTGATCATAAATACAGGGGCCAAGAGGAACATGTCGTTCTTGCTAATGACAAAAAAATCACATGTAATCCACATTCAAAGTGAAATATCCAATTGCAGGATCTTAAGAAACCCAACAACATCTGAGTTGGTGGATACTTGAGATACCAAAGAAACCTCTCTCCCATTCTTTCAACATGTAAACAAAGAAACCAAGCAAATACTAGTTTCAAGATTTATCAAAAACAGAAAGTATATTGAGATTTTTCCATGTTAGTCTTATCTATCATCCAGTACTTCTTCTCAGTTATCTGACGTTGATTCTGAGTTTTGTGCGATAAATTTTGAAAGATCAAATGAGTAAAGTAGGAAACTCGGGTATGTCCTTTATACGTGCAAATCAAACTCGCTGGAGAAGTAACACGTTTTGTACATAAAGAAAAGGGTATGTATCGTTAAGTTAAGAGTCTTGAAGAAGGACAAAGAGAGCAAAAGCTTGGTTAGCTCCCTTGTTCTAACCCGGAGATTGTTTGTCTTATATAAGGATATGTGACCAGGTACGCATGAAATAATATACACAAGATGAAGAAATTAATTAAGATTGGTAAAGAAATCACGTAAATTAGACAACTTTTAGTTATTAAGATATGTAGTTCTAACTAAAATCAGGACAATAACGTCTTATCACATGAGGAAGAGAGTAATTTTCAAAAACAAAAAGAACCGGTGTATTTCTCAAATTAAAAATAAAAATTAAGGTATTTTTCAAATTATCCTTATTCATTTTGTTTGAAAATGCACGTACGATTGGTTGGAATTAGTAAATTAACAAAAAACATATATACTAAATCGAGGAGCACTTGAAGATTTAAATTTTTTTTTTTATCAAAATTTGACTTATACATCTTGTTTAGATAACATAAAAGTTAATTAGGCTGTTTAGTCGAAATGTTATTTAGAAGTTATTTAGAAGTCATGTTTTTTTAACACCGGATAATTATACTATTACAAATTATAATAAATAATACAAAGGATTTACAACTAACAATTCTACCTGTCTTATAAAAATTCATATATGACTGCATCACCTAAGCCGTCCTATCGGATCCACACTTGACGATACTCCTTGTACCATGATGCAAATCTCTTTTAAGTCTTTTCTCCATTAATTCGCATTATTCTGTTTTTTCTAGGACTCGAAACCAGACCCTTAGTGTATAAACATTAATAATTCAAATCTTAGTTGTGCCTTACACAATATTTTTTAATGTTTCAAATAAATTTTAACCGTAAATTTGATTTCATATTCTTCCCCGCAAAATCTAAAACGATTCAGCTTTGATAGTAAAGGGGTTGCGGCTGTAATTTCCGCCACCCGGGTTCGATTCGCGCTGGAAGGAACTATTTATATTGCTTGGATTTCCGGCAAAGAGGTGAAAACACCTTATTTTTTTCTTAGCAAAAAAAAAAATCTAAAACCTAAAATGTAGCAGCTGCTTAGGTTTATCGCTTTGTTCATTGTTTTAACAAATTTTCAACAAACTGTCATACTAACTCAAACGATTCACTAACTCTAACGATTCATTAACTCTTTGTATTTGCTATGATCTGTGATTACATGATAGCAATTAGGAGAGAATTTTAGATTTTGGGCTACACGTTTCAAGTTAATAACTATATAGCACAACTGAATACCTCATCTTGCTACAAAGACCATCTGTTCCATATGGGATTTTGCCTGCGCGCCGCACTCAAATAAGGCCCATTCGAGGCCGCATTGAACATATATTTAAAGGCCCATATAGTGGTGTGCCTCGCAGGTCCAATCCACACGGTATATATTACAAATGGGATGACCCGTACCGGGTCAAGCGGGTTTAGGTGTGACCCGTGCATAACCTTGTCGTTTAATTGGTTCCTCATTTTCTCTCTAGACTCCAATCTCTTTTTTTTTGTCAACCTTTTTATTGATATGAAGTCCGTAGGCTCAATACATGTACAATTGGAACAATCTGTAGGAAAGAAGATAAGGTCAAACATTATGCTTGCTGCTCTTTGATGGCTTCCTATGACATATGGTGACATGTGTCTGTCATGCGTAAAGCGGTCAAGGTCACTGTGCATCACCGCCACCAGGAGCTTTCTGATCTTCGCCTCTCGGTTGCTTGGGAAAAAGGCTGCCTTGTCTGTTTCCCAAGCAAACATGAAACACATGTATTCTTCAATTTTTGGTACTCCTGTAACAAGTTCTTTGTCAATCATCAGTTTTTTTAATATCAAAGTTGATGTGAACTAGCCTCACATGACACTTGCTTGACTCATTCGACGTTATCACTTGTAAACACGAGGTGTTCTCGGCTTCCAGTGCTACTTTATATAGACGATTCCTTCCTCTGTTGGTCTTGATCAATAGCCTCCCATCACGATCATATATATTCAATAGATTCTCCTTCATCCTGACTTCGCACCCCGCTTATGTAGCTTGACCCAAGCTTATGATATTGCTTCTAAGAGCCGGTATAAAGTACACGTTGGACATAGTATTCTTCACGCCATCTTTAAAGATAAAGCTAATGGAGCCCTTTCCTTTAATGTAAATGCGAGAGTCGTCACCAAACTTAACATTTCTCGTGATTGTCTCGTCAAGCATGGTGAAGTAAGAGCGATCTCCCGTCATGTGATTACTAGCACCATTATCTAGATATCACACATTGCTTTTGTCTAGATTTGTCTCAAAGGTGTTGGGTTTTACCTTTTCTTCATTAAGAAATACCACTTCGTGTAGCATTAACTCGTCAGCCTCATGTGTATCTTCTTCTTTAGTCTCTTGAGCCTCTTGAAGTTTCAGTAAACGATCGGAACAATCTGTAGCATAGTATCCTAGTTTGTCACATCAATAGCATGTCAGTCTCGTTGTGTCTCTTCTTCTCTCGCAAAGTTGTAGCGGCCACGACCTCTTCCTCTGCTATAGAACCTACCTCCACGACCACGACCTCTATTTTTGCCATAAACCACAGTTATATTGTTGCCAGGAGTTAGCATACATTAGTTTGTTCTGCTCTTCAGACGTCTCTTCTTCTTCGCTGATACGTTCTTCGTAGGCTTTTAAACGACCGATAACATCCTCAAAACAAGTAGTTTTAGGTCCAACACTTGCTCCAGTGCAGCTACAATATGTATGTACTTTCTCTGGGGAAGACTCTTTAAAAACTTCTTGACAAGTTTTGATTCCTCTATCTATTCTCCAAGTGCAGCAGACTTTGAAGAGATTTCATAGATTCTGCATGTAAACTCATTAATGGTGTCGAAATCTTTCATCTTAAGTCGATCAAATTCTGCCATAAGTGTTTGTAGATGAGCTTCCTTGACCCTATCAGCTCCCATGTGTCTTGTTTTAATTGCATCCGAAACCTTATTTGCTATGTCCAATTCACCGACTTGTAAAACAAGGATTTTAGGAATCGATTGGACCAACAATGCCATGGCCATGTTGTTCTTCTCATCGTCTCCTCCTTCAGCTAGATATACTACACCTTGTGTACTTTTAGAAAAATCTTCATCTTGATCACCGGCCCAAACCGTGTAATTCGTGGCGCTCAATATGGAACACTTGATCGATGATGATCCTATTTCCTCATGCTTCGTCGTAGCAACCATAAAATCACCCATAGTTTCAATTTTATTGCTCTGATACCAAGTATTGAAACTATATATCCGATTTCTCTTTGTGTATGTGAATGAAGTATAAGAATAACCCTCTTAATATTAATCTCTTAAAGAAAACTCACTCAAAAACTTTAAGCTTCTCAAACTCATACAATCTAATCATAACTTGATGGATGTATATATATCGCTAAAAATAAATCCTTATCCTACTAGTAAAGTCATAATATACTTATAGATAACTCCTAAAATACATCTTTATCTTTATCTCAAACACAATTGGATTAGAACTTCTTTTAGCTTGCTCGGCAAGCCTTCATGCTTGTTCCAACAGCTTCAAGCTTACTCCAACAAATACCAAATGCTTGAGATCGACCTTGGCCATGATTGGTAATGAGTATTTTATTCTTTTTTTTTTGATGAAATGTGAAATTTATTGATCAAGTAGAAAGAATAAGCATTTACAAAGACTAAAAAAGCCTAAAAAGAGACTTTACAATGCTGTAACAAAATTGGTTAAGTCTTCCTTCTACTAAGCTGTAACTTCGAACCATCTCTGCATCAATCCCACCAGCTTGTGATCATCCTTGTAGCGTAGAGAAGTGATCCGATTTCGAATCCCCTTATGTATGATCCGAATCAGTTGCTCCACTGAACGATAGCCAGTGTTGTGTCTCCTTTCATTCCTCTCCCTCCACAGATGGTATATACAGCTTTGGAATGCCATTTTCAGCAGAATCTTGTCCACTGTGTGCAAGTTATTACGGCAAACAAGCTGCAGCGTTGCTGTCCAGTCAGGGTCCGTTCTGTGGCCACTCAAACGATTCACCAATGTATCCCAAACAGTGAAGGAGTATGGGCATGCAAAGAACACATGATCCCTTGTCTCATCTCTTTCGCCACACAGCATACAACTCTGTTGAATTTCCCATACTCTCATTCTATCTCCCGTTGACAATCTGTTCCTTACTGCAAGCCACGCTATGAAGGAGAAGCGTGGAACTCCTTGAGTAAACCAGATGCCTTTGCTCCAGAACACTGTGTTCTTTTTTTCTCTAATTTGCTCCCAAGTTCTGCCGATGAAAAATAGGGTTTGTAGTCTCCATCTGAGTGCCTCCACATCACATCATCTTGCCCCTGACAGCGGTGAGGAACCGGTGCGCTTAGAATACGCTCATAAAGGTCATGGAAAAAGCGACTTCTCTGTCCTCTAATATTCCATACTTCCTGCGAGACTGCATCACACACCCGAGCAGTACGAGCCACACCAAGATGATAAGTACCTGCTGCTCCAGTTATGTCTATAAGTTTCCCTTGCTGCAGCCAGTCGTCAAACCAAAAGAACGCTGTCTTACCATCATTCACCTCATATCTGATGAACTGGTAGACCTGCGTTCTTAGTTTTAAGAGCTTCCTCCACATCCTTGATCCCTTACCATCCTCCCTTAACTCCCAAAAATAATTTTGTCTCAGTAAGTATCGCTGGATCCATGAAACCCATAGCGAACTCGTGTTAGAGAAGAGCCTCCAAATCAAACTCATAGCAAACACAGTAGCGGAGTCCCGAAGCTTCCGTATCCCTAAACCCCCTTCTTCTTTGGGACATCACAAATCCTCCCATGCGAATTTAGCTTTGTGCGTCTGATTCGGAGAGCCCGACCACCAGAACACGCTACACATGATCTCTATCTCATCTAGACATGCCTTGGGGAGAATAAACACTTGACTCCAGAAATTGACAATACTAGCAATTACAGACTTGATTAGCTGAAGCCGGCCTGCGTAAGATAGATATTTATTCTTCCAGGACAGCATTCTTCCACGGACCTTGTCTATCAAAGGCTTGTAATCTGGTCTTGTTAATGCCTTGGTAGTTAGAGGCATTCCCAAATAACGAACCGGTAGAGTGCCAACTCTAATTCCTGTGCTAGCAGCTTCATTCATCAGAGGGGTTATGCTCTGTCCTGTAGCGAAGACAGAAGACTTTGCTACATTGATGCATAAGCCCGAGATATCTGCGAACTGCTCCATAACCTCCAGCACTCCTTTCAGAGAGTTAACAGAACCATTCGTAAACACTAGTATGATGTCTGCGAAGCAAAGATGCGTGAGTTTCACCTCGAGGCATTGTGGGTGATAACCGAATTGCTGAGCCTCAGCAGCCCTATTCAGCAGTTTGGAGAGGACATTATTCAGGATTACGTACAGGTAGGGTGAGAGAGAGCAGCCCTGTCGTATTCCCCTAGCACTGGTGAAAAAACCCTCTAGGCTCCCATTTACATACACTGAGAATGAAGCCGTAGAGATACATACCCTGATCCAATGTATGAACTGTACCGGTAACCCCATAGCTTTCAAAACAGCGGTGATGAACGACCACTTCACAATATCGAAGGCCTTGGAGATATCCAATTTAATTGTTGCTCTGTTGCTTAGCGTAGCTCTATGATACCCGTTTACAAGCTCTGAGGCTAAGAGTACGTTTTCAAGTAACAACCTTCCTTTGATGAACGCAGTTTGGTTTGGCTCAATTGCATCCAGAAATATTGTTTTCATTCTCCTTGCTAGAACTTTGGAGATGACCTTGTATAGAAGGTTGCAACAGGCTATTGGACAGTAGTCCTTCATAGTCCGTGTCTCCTCTGTTTTGGGAATGAGGGAGAGGATCATTGCATTGATTCCTGTAGGCTGAAATCCAAACAAGAAGAAAGACTGTACAGAGATGATGAATTCCTCCCCAATAATTGGCCAGGCAGCAACAAAGAACTCCTTCGTGAAACCATCAGGTCCAGATACCTTGTCATTTGGTAAGGCATGAAGTGCAGACTTGATCTCCTCTCCCGAAACCGGGGCTACAAGGCCAGCAGCAGTACCCAAATCACATCTATATGTCAAAATGTCTTGTAACAAGGGGTAAGAATCTTCCTCATTGCCCTAATCTTGGACTTGGAGAAATCGCTGAAAGTGTTGAACAACCTCATTTTTTATGTCAGATAGCTTAGTAAGAGTTTCTCTAGCTTCATTAACCAGGCTTTTAATAGTGTTACGTGAAGACCTAGTCTGAACTGCTCTGTGGAAGAAGATCATATTCTGATCCCCTGCTCCCAAACACCTTACACAAGACTTCTGTCTGAAAAACTTTTCCTCAATACTTGCAAGCTTGTTCCATCTGTTTGAGGCTGCAGCCGCTGCTGCAAATGTTATCGAGTTTGGATCCAGTAAGACATGATTCTGACAGTAACGCATTTCTGTGAAAGCTTGCTTCGTTCTTCCTGACAAGTCACCATAATGCGTTTTGTTTATCATGCGCATCTCATACTTCAGCATCTTCAACTTAGCGTGGAATCTACTCAGAGCCGCCCGTGAGTGATGGATAGCTTGAGTTGAATCCCAGACTCTCTTAACTGCAGGTAGAAATTCAGCATGTTCAGTAAGATAGTTGAAAAAATGAAAAGGCTTTCTAGCTTCATTTGGGGACCCTGTTAGATGAACCACACAACGGGCGTGGTCCGATATACCCCCTGCCTCAAAGCTTGATGATGATTGGGGATAGCTCCTCAGCCAAGCCGCATTGACCAATGCGCGATCCAATTTTTTCCCTATAGGGTCCTCATCCCTCTTATTCCACCACGTGAACAACGCCCCTGTATAGGCCAGATCAGTTAAGTTGCAATCTCCCACGAGCTCCTGAAAGTACCTCATACCCAACTGCGAAGAAGATATGAAGCCTCGGGAGTGCTCACTAGAGGCCAAAGCTACGTTAAAGTCCCTAATCACTATCCAAGGAACATCCAGATGATTATATGCAGTCTGAGTTCCCCTGATCTCATCCCACAATCTTCTTCTCTCTACTTCAAAGTTCGACGCATAGACTGCAGAGCAGATAAACTGCTCACCCGTCTCAATCACTTGAACAGCACATGTGATGATCTGATCACTTATATGCAGCTTGGTGACAACTACCTTATCCGACCAACAAAACTGTTGGGGTCGAAAACGGTTACGACGAAGTTAGCGTCCAAATCCTTGAAGAAGAAAAATGAAAAACCTTCTTCGACAAATACTTTTTCAAAATAGGTTCTTCCTTACGAAAAGCTTTGCGGAGGAAGCACGAGACATCGGACATGAGCTCAAAAAGGGTAGATACGCAGCGATCGAACGCATGTTTGCTTGGTCGCTACGTAGCGACCGAGCTCGAGCCGAAGCTCGGTCGCTACGCAGCGACCAAGCGGACGAACGCTCGGTCGCTACGTAGAGACCGAGCAGACGCACGCTCGGTCGCTACGTAGCGACCGAGCGTGCGTCTGCTCGGTCTCTACGTAGCGACCGAGCGTTCGTCCGCTTGGTCGCTGCGTAGCGACCGAGCTCGAGCCGAAGCTCGGTCGCTACGCAGCGACCAAGCGGACGAACGCTCGGTCGCTACGTAGAGACCGAGCAGACGCACGCTCGGTCGCTACGTAGCGACCGAGCTCTTCCGAAACGACGATACGAAATTAGTCCATGCATTCTCGTCTACCTTTCGATGCTAACTCCCGAAGACCGTAGCGAACCCATTTCACATTTCCTGCCATTCTAAGTCATCGATCAAACTTTACGGTAAAAAACCGCGGGAAGTTCACTCTTTATCAAAAGAAGCCGTAATAAACGCTTCGAGTCAGAAGACGGCCCAAAGGAACCTAAGACATGACTCGAGGCCCAACTTACGATTTCTAAACCAACAGCCTGTAAGCCGCATGACGGTTTACGCTTGGTTCGCGAGGAAAGATAAATGTCAAGTTTCCGCGGATAAATACGAAATGTTGAAGATAATTACGAAGATCGGAAAAAATGGAATATCTCCATTTTTATGCTATGACGGCCTAAGGGCAGAATAGAAAAAGCGTAAACCGACATAGGAGCCAGTATATAAGGAGTCCTAGGCGAGAGCCACCAGAGAGAACTTTTAGACTTAGAAACTCTGAGGCAGAACTCTCGTCACTTAGAAACTCTGAGGCAGTATTCTCGACATGCCCTGTTTCCATGACTGGCACCCGATTACCAGACGAACGCGCACAAGCAGTTCGATCTCTTGGTTCACTCTTGAGAGAGAAAACTTAGCACTTAGAACGATTTAGGCATATTTCCGTTTTTGTTATTCGAGCTGCAACTCAACTAGGTTATTGCCGTCTTAGGGTTTTAGAACTAGGAATCTCGCCGATAGCTCTCGTACCCCAGGCTCTTACCTTGTTGTAACGCTCTAACGTGAATTCGGAATAAGATTTACTTTGCTCTCTTTTCGATTTCTTATACTTTATCGTTGTCATTATTGTGTTCAGGTTGCTTGGCGTGTGGTATTAGCAGATATCCGGGACCTCTGGGAAATTAGGGTTTTCCTAGTTTCCTTATTTAAACGGAAATCGACAGTGAGAATTTTGGTTCCCACAAAAACCAAATATGACCCAGTGGATTATAATCATAGTTAGCTAAGGAGGCCCATTCCGGTAAAGCTGCAGTCATACATTCTCCATATTTCTCATGTTGCACCCTCGTCTCCAACAGACATCCAAAATAAAACTTCTCTGCCTGCCTGAACCCATCTTCTGACCTCCCGATGTTTGCACGGCATATTGAAGCCCCGCAGATTCCATACAAAAAATGACGTCATAACTTCCGAGAGGAAGCTTTCTTGGGGTAGGTGTTTGTCCTTGGCGCTTTAAGGTCTTTAGAACGAGCAGGGACTTGCTTACTAAGTTTGAAAATGGAGCCAAGACGTAATCGAGCATTTTTGGATGATTCTTTCTGTTTTGCATCCTGTTTCTGCTCATCCGCTATCACCTCCCCCTCCTCTACTTCATCATCTTCACTTTTCCACCTCATCTATGTCCGCAATATCCTGCACACTGAACCGCGATGGAGATATAACAACCTCTTTTTCGCCTAGAGACTCTTCATTCAAAACTTCCTCAACTCTACTATCCTTAACCGGGGATGAAGAACGTGGAGATTTACGCCCTACCAGAGCCCAATCAAGGTTAGCTTCAGTGTTCTCAGTAATCGAATTTGATGTTTCACTAATCTCAAAATCTTTTCTTGAGGTATCTCCAACAACACCACATCCAAGCGCTGGAGGTAGACCTTCAAGCTCTAGAAGCATCTCACTAACAATGTTGCGGTTGGGATTGAGCTCATAACGCACTTTACCATCGCCATTTATCTCCACTCCTGCATTCTCAACCTCCTCCTCAGTCTCCTTATCCTTCTGAAGGACTTGGACTTTCTTAGAAGTGCAGCTCACTCCTTTATGACCCCAAGAGTTGCAAACATTACACTTTGGAGGCACCCAGGGGTAGCTCACATCAATCATCACCTTCTCACCAGCTCCATCCAAGAAACTTATCTTCTCCACCAGAGGGTTATGGAGGTTGACCTCCACAAGAACCCGAGCCACGTCAAGCCTCGTACATTTCTCTGTATTCGAACGCAGCTTGACGAACTTTCCCGCAGCTCGACTTAGACACTTCAAGCCCTTGTAGGAGAACATCAGACTAGGCACCCCCTTAAGATCAATCCACATTGGCAAAGCAGAGAGGTTTGGAGGATCTAGAGCTGTTTCAGGAGACCACTCATTCACCACCAAGGGAACGTCCGCTATGTGCCAATAGCGGCGCTGAGTCACACGAGCTCTCATCTGGGGACACTATATGCGAAACAAAACCGTGTTCTTCTCGAGGAACTGCACTTCGATTTTACTCCCCATTTTCAGAGATGACCAGATCCGGTTTATGGTAGCATGAATGGTACCCACATGTGGAGCGTCCCCGACCCTACAACGTAGCACCTCCAGGGAGGGTTGGGGTCCTTCAAGATCTCTTCGGGTATCGTAATCGAAACAGCGCCGTCTACAACTTTTGAAGGCCCTGGTGGCTCAATCGGAAGGGGTTTTGTCCAGGGTGAACGAACTTTGCTTCGGGAATTAGATCCCTCACCAGCGCGACCTTCTGTCGGAGAGGATTGAGAATCGCCTTCTTCGTCGCCTAGAGTTTCCGTCATCGCCTTAATTTCAGTATTTTATTCTTTAACTATCTCCAATCAACACATTTAATATCCAAATATTGTTTGCACGAAATTATTTTTGAACTATTGGTTGACTACGCAAAATTTGGCTTGAAGTAGTACACCATTAACGTATAAACGGAAAATTAACGATTTTCATCCAATTTTTAATGTGGACTATTTCAAGCCCAATTTTGCGCAGTCAACGATTACTTGGAGAATAACTTTGTGCAAGTAATACTTGGACATTAAATATGCGGATTGCGGATAATTAGAGAATAAGAAGTTATATTTTTATTATGATCTATATAAGTTTCTATGTCAAAATATCAATAAATTTCTTAAAATTCGAGTTAAATAAATATATCAAGTTGGATGAAACAAATATACTCTTTCAAGATCATTTTTCGGATACATCTTTGTAATATTTACTTGAGAAATATTGATTTAAGAAACCATTTATATGTTCTTAGCTTTGAATTGACATCTATATTATTGCAACATACTCCCTCCGTTTCATAATATATGATCTTTTGGGTTAGTGCACAAAGATTAAGAAAAATACATTCTTCTGAAAATCAATTTTAAAGATATAATTTTAAAATCACTCAACCAATTAAAAAAAAGAGCGTAAAATCTTATTGGTTGAACAATTTTCAATAAAGTTAAAATTAACCTCAACATCTCAAAACATCATATATTTTGAAACAACATAAACCTTCTAAAACATCATATAATTTGAAACAACATAAACCATTACATTTATTTAACTTCCTATTAGTTCTCCTACAACTAATTTAGTTATTATTAAATATATACCATATTTATCCAAATATTTTAATATTTACAAAGTAAGATATCTAAAAATATATTCTTAAATATCTTCTCTAAGATTTCGTTTTAATAATATCTTTTAATACATTTTTATTTAAGGAAAATTTGCCAAATATGACTCAAAACTTGATTTTGACCCCAAAAGTATCTCAAACTTGAATCAAATGCAAAAGTAACCCAAAAGACTAGTGAAATTACAACCAGCCCCTTATGACCAAACAAAAAACCATAATTCATTTTTACGAATATAATCCCGTAAAGTCTTCTGAGATTTTGTAAGTCCTCTGAGGTTATGAAGGTCTTCTGGAAGACTACCAGGAAGTCTTCTCATATAGTAGATCTTAGAAAATAATTTATAAATTTTGTAAAAAATATTTTGATAGGAAAAAAATTGAAATCATGTAATTATAAAGAGTTGTAAGTGATATAAATTAAAATATAATAAAATTGAATTGTTTTCAACAAATATGAATGAAAGTAGTGAGTCATGATATTCTTTGGTTTAGGGTTTGACAACATATGTTGTAGTATTGTATATATTCTTAGGGTTAGATTTTGGAAGCTTAACATTTTTTTTGAAAAATTAAATTTTGACATATATATGTTTAGTTTTGTGTATATTAAACACTTTTAAAGTTTAATGAAGTGTTTGTTTCTATTTAATTAGTTATTTGAGTTTAGGATTTATATTTAGGGTCTAAACAACTTCCAAGAGCTCTTCTGGTGATTAGTATTTTATCAATTATAGGACTTTCAAGTCTTCTAACTCCCGCTAGAAATATTTTAGTTTTCCGCTAAAAATATTTTAGTTTTTATAAGACTTTCAAGTAAGTCTTCTACGAAGTCTTCTATTTGAAGACTTATTTGAAAGTCTTTTGAATCGAAAAAATTTAACCTTACTAAAATTTTTGTCTCCTTTTATAAATAAAATTTACACATTCTCTCTCATTCTCTCAAATGGATGCAAAAAAATGTAATTTTTCTCATTCTAAAACTCTCAAACCTCTCTCTAATCTCTTGTAATTTAAAAACACCAAATTTTATATCAATTTATAGTTATTTCATGTCTTCTCACTGATTTATTTTGTTTTTGCAGGTTTTTCATTTCATGGTTTTCATCTTGCACTCCTTTAACGGTAGATCTATAAATCATAATTTCTTATTTGGTAACCTATTATTGTTGCTTAAAACTTTTACCTTTTGAAAACTATCTTGGTTGTTTTAAACTCGTACCTTATTTTTGAAGTTTTTCTATGTTTTGAAGCCATTTGAATGCTTTTGGATATGCAGGTTTTCAGATCTGAGACAGACGTGGAAGACTTCCCTGACTTCCAGGGAAGTCTTCTAACATTTAATGCACTAGATCTGGAAGACTTCTAGTGGAGTCTTCTCCCATGTCTCCTCTTTCATTTCAGATCTGATCTGAGTGTTTTGGTTAAGTTCATATGTCTGATTTTTCTTCATTTGGTAACCTCTGGTTGCTTAAAGCTCTTATCTTTTTCGTAATTTATCATTTTTTTGTAAACACCAAACTTTATATATCAATTTATCATTTTTTGTCTCATGTTATTCTCTATAATTCATCTTATTTTGTAGGTTTTTCATTACATGGTTCTCATCTTCCACTCCTTTAAAGGTAGATCTATAAATCATATTTTCTGATTTGGTAACCTCTTGTTGCTTAAAACTCTTAATTTTTGAAAATTATTTTAATTGTTTTAAGCTCTTACCTTATTTTGAAGTTTTTCTATGTTTTGAAGCCATTTGAATGCTTTTTGATATGCATGTTTTTCAGATCTGAGACAGACAGGGAAGTCTTCTAACATTTAATGCACTAGATGACTTCCTGGAAGTGTTTTGGAAGTCTTTTGACTTTCTCTTCTCCCATGTCAAGTGGATTCTAAGCTTGTCTTTGTGGAAGAATGAACTATAATAGTTTTGTTTATGATATGTTTTGTAATTTGTATGTGTATTCTTTTAGTTGTGAATTTTTTGTAAATTTGAAAAGATATTAATAAATAAAATGGGTAAATATGTTCATGTCTACAATATTCTCTTGCCAAAAGTACTTGACATTATTGAAGTTATTGATACAACTTCAATAACAAAACACATTAATACAAAAAGTTAGTCAAATTTACTACAACTAATGGAGAAAACTTCTCAAGAAAACATAATCAAATTTACAAAAGATCAAACATTACATTAGTTCAAACCTATAACAGTTTCACTAGAAGTCTTTTGAGAAGTCTTCCGGAAGACTTCTTCTCAGAAGACTTAAATTTCAAGCGAGAAATTTAAATATAAGGGAGAAATTTAGCGGGAAATTAAAATTTAAGAGGAAAATACAAATTTTAAATAAAAATAAAAATTTCAAAATTCATGAAAGTTAAAAAGTTTATTTTATGATCTAAGAAGACACATTAAACATTATGACTTGATATTCTTGAAGTTACTTAACACTTTTGAAAGTTAAAAAATATATATCTTAAAGTTGAACATACAAGTTTTACAAAAAGTAACGTAGAAGACTTATCGGGAAGTCTTCTCTCATTAGCTAGAAACATTAATAAGCATGAATGTTGTTACCCTCATAATCATCACCAATTAAGTTATGAATTTCATCCAAGAGCTCCAATATTGACTAATTTACATGAATTAACAAGAAAATAGTAATAAAGTCTTTATAGTTTTAGAGAAAATGAAATTTTATTAAACGTTGACGTAGATGACGTTCGGAAGACTTACACGGAAGTCTTCTGGTCAATGCATATGTTAGTTTTGCAATTCACTTATGTGTCAGAAATTTGATTTTTCCTAGACGACTTAAATATTATTTTTTTCTAGACGACTTCCTTGTAAGTCTTCTGGCAGGCGACTTACACAAAAGTCTTATGTAATAACCAAGGTTTGACCAGAATCTCAGAATAAAATCCTAGAAGACTTCCCTGTAAGTCGTCTACCGGAAGACTTATATGGAAATCGTCCAGATAAAATTAAATATTTAAGTTTTATTTTTTCAATTGCAAAAGTAACCTGAAACGACTTACTTGGAAGCCATCTAATAAAAATTAAAAATTAATTTTTATTTTTCTGTTGGACGACTTCCGTGTAAGTCGTCTAGGAAAAATAAAATTTCTGATATAATCCGGTCAAATACAAAACTAAAACTAACATGTTTATCCTAGACGACTTACCGGGAAGTCTTCTAGGTACAAATCGGATTTTTGTGTTTGGATTTGATTCAGACTTCGGGTTACAGGTCTTATGAAAATATTCTATTATATAAAATTTTCACCAAATTATTATTCCGCGTTTTGAAAGCGCGGATCAAAATCTAGTATATATTATTACAACACAAATATATATGTATTGTATAGCTTATGTACAACATACAATTATTTAAAACAAAGATCCAAAACAATCTATCACTGATCTTACAAACGCAGACCAAGAGAATGAGTGAGAATGGTGAATTCCTTATCATTCTTTCAATTTACACCATTTATAAAGAATATTTGTTCCTTATGATTCGTTAACATTCCTTAAAATTTAAGGAATAATAGACTACAATTATTTCTTATCAAATTAGGAGAGTAATAATTTTTTCTCTTGTTTTATTCTTCTTTGTTCATTTCTTTCATATTCCTTATATTCATTTATGGTCACCAGTTAGAGCCGTAAAGTACATGGATGTTATATCTAACGCTGGTAATATCAGATGTTTTGCAGTACTTATATATACATAAATGAGTATAAGCTTTCCCATATTTAACTAATTATTTTTCCTGAAATTAAAAATAAAATAAAGTAAGATGACTTATATAGATTGTTGTAGATCTCTGCTTTAGACAATTTATGTTGGTTTCGCAAAAAAAAAGAAGAAGAAAAGAAAGATTTACGCCCACAGACACAATTCATCTTATGAATTACACTTTAAGACACTTTAGTCATAGTGGACACTTTCTCTTAGTGAAATGTCTAGCTTAACCCTCAATTCTTAGTGAAAATGGGTTTCATGAATTCTCTAACCAGAATAACTGGTTCTTGGTTTTCCTAACTAGTAACAATAAAACAAATAATAGATTTTTCACTCTCATTTTGTAGATTCCAAGAGACAAAGTTTATCTTTCCCTCGACTTCTTGTAGATCTAGAAACTCAAACTTCAGAAACCCTAATAAACTTTCTAAAAAATCAGATCCTCTCCGGCGATAGTCGATTTCGTCATCAACCAAGGCCAACCACCGTCGATTGAGAAAAACCCGCCATGGAAGGTGATTTACGTTTCGTACTATGTCTCCGCCGCCGTTGTTTCTTCATGGAAGGTGATTTACGTTTCTTCATGGAAGGTGATTTACGTTTCGTACTATGTCTCCACCTCTAGCTTTCACTCGATCTGAGACTGCTCCGCCGGATTAGCCTCTCCAGCTCTTCATCCTCGACCATTGGTGAGTCACACCATGAATCCATAAACTCCAATCCATTCTCAATCGTGTTTCTCTGTTCCTAATTTCATAGATATATCTAACAGATTCATATATGAAAAGTTAGTTTCTTGTCTGATTGTGGTGGTGGACGCCGCGATGGTAGATGCCGTGGTGGCGGATGTAGATACGGAGGTAGAAGACGTGAAGAGGAGGAGGTGGTTGTGGATGCTGTGATGGTGGATGCTATGGTGGTGGATATGGATACAGAGGTGGAGGACATGAGGAGGAGGAAGTGGTGGTTTAGTTTTGTCTGAGTTCTCGATATAAACCTCAACTCTATGTTCTTCTGTTTAAATCTGTAGAAAAGTTTTATCTTTTATTCTTCAACTCCGACATTCACTTGCCACCTATCCTTGATTCCTCACCACTTCACAACTTGTCTGACCACTGCTCGTCGCACAACCACACAATCTCCGTCCACACATCGCCCGAACACACACTTCGCAACCACTCCACTCCTGACCACACATCGCCCGTCCACATAACCTCTGACCATAAAGCTGCCGAACAGTTGACGCCTAACCATGACTTACCCGACCACAACTCACCCAAACCACAACAACCTTAGCAACCCGCCTCATGTCGCCACACATGATACACCTAATGGACACCTTTTCTTTTGCTCTTAATGTGCCGTTAGGCTTATGTCTATTCATGTACTTTAATTCCACGAACTGAGTATGTGTGGCTCTTTTGGTATTTAACTAACATATTACATATTCATGCCTACCTTCATCTCATGTCCACAGCTGCGTGTCCACTACAAACCTAACCACTGATTCAATACGCACACAACGGCTTCACATGCATCCACGCCAATCCCATCCAAGTCAAAGTAATAGCCTTGCCCACCAAATTGTGTACCCAGAATTTGCCCACATAAAATTTTGTAACATTTTCGTGTCCATATAAATTGTATCCACAGAAAGTTGTATAAAGGAATACGAAGTTTGTAACGTTATAGAGTTATAGCGAAATCTGCTTACCTTCTCTCGCACCATCTACCAAACACCCTCGTAGCACTGACATATTCGCTGCCGTTAGATCTTTTAGCTTTTAAACAGATCCAACGACTAAAAACAATTAACTTTATCCCATACACCTACTTTTTGACTTAACCCCTTTGTCATTTATTGCAACTGAAGGGAAACTTTAGAATTTTAAGTTTGACTCTTTAAAAGCAACACACTTCTCTTTAGACAAAATGAGGGTTATTTTTGTCCGAAAAATTACAGTTGGCCAAAGAATGTGTGCCAACTAGAGAATGTGTCTATTAAAGAAAACAAAAGTCACAATATGTCTCTCAACGTAACTCTCTCAGAAGAAAATCTATGTTGTGCATTAGCAATATATAATATCTATATATACTTGTCTTATAATAATTTATACATCCTCACAAAACCCTGTATATATCTCTAATTGGTTTCATTTTAACTTAATAAATTTTATTAACTTGAATTTTAAGAAATTAATTGATATTTTGACTTACTTTTACAGATCATAATAAAAATGTGTCCAACTGTTTCAATTGGTACATTAACATCCAAGTATTACTTGCGCAAAATTATTTCTGAACTAATCATTGTCTACACAAAATTGAAAAATAGTCAAACGTTAATAAATGGATGAAAATCATTAGTTTTCTGTTTATATGTTAATGGTTGACTTTCAAATCTAAATTTACGTAGACAATTAGTTCGGGAATAAGTTTGCGCAAACAACACTTGGGTATTAAATGTTCTTATTACAAATAGTGGGGAATAAATAGTCATTTTCCCGTTGGCTGAATGGTCTATCTACACATCAGCATTTCTTCCCAGTTCATTAGTCGATCATGTAGCTCCGTGTATGAGATCGCTTGATCTCTGCCATGTATTGCATCAATCTCTGGTTTGTAGTCCTCACTCAGTCCGGAAAGTATGTATTCCATCAGATCTTGTTTCCAAGAAGTTCTAAGTCATCAGCCTTACCTTTGATTTTGTGCAAGTACTCTGAGATGGTTTTGGTCCCTTTGAACTGCTTTGGATTTGGAGTTTAAGTTATCGTATGTGTCCTCTTGTTGGGCTTCCAAAGACCATAACTAGGAGACTCCATATTTTGGCTGAAGTTTTCGCCAACACAGAAAAGCTCGGATCAAACAAGACCATATGATCTGCCCACACATTGATAATCCAACCACATTCGAAAGTGTAGGGTAAAGGGCGTGAGCTTACTCGGTACATGAGAGCAAGTACAAAGACTGTTACATACTGGGAAGAAAAAATATTTATCTGAGGCTGATCCACCATATGAAATCATCAAACATATCTTCGGATCTTAGAACATATGGGGAAAGCTAACGGTGGACCAGAGATCGTACACCTGAAGGAAACCCGTGAAGGATAGAGTATCAGGCAGAGAGTCAGGAAGAATCAGAGGATCTGGAGGATTTGATGGGAGAGCAACCTTAAAACTCGTATCTGGCGGATCTGAGGGAGGGTGTGGAAGGGAAGCTAGACCTGTTAAGAGTGACGCCATAGAAGGAGATGAGGGCGTTGAATGGAAGCTAGAACTTAAATGGTTTCTGTTAGTTCCTAGTTGTGAATCTTAATTGTGATGTTTCTCAATTTCTTCAGATTCTGGACATTGTTGGAAACTAGAGTATATATGGAAGAAGACAAGCGGCATGGTCTAAAAAAATTCATTGATACTGGCAATGAAATTCATTACATTTCACCACACATACATCTCAGAGATACTATTAGCACACCTACAATCAACGCTTCTAAGAGATATACATTACAGCATGTTAAAGCATTCAACTGCATTAAGCACACCAACAATCAATGCAGGTTTGGTCAAATTCAGGTCTGGTCACGTTTAGGTCTGATCGAGTTTCTTCGTCCTGCATGCCACCTGTTAAGAATGTATCTTGCTATATCATAATGAGAATACAAGAGAGTATATATACAGACTCTAGACTTGGAGGTTAAGTTACTTATTAACAGAATGTTCCTAAAACGTAGGACTCGATATATATAACAATAAATGTAAAGTATCATCGCATATCTTCTGATACGGCCCCTCAAGATGGAGCCAGGGATCTGACGCCAATCTTGCTTCTTAGTTCCATGAACCTAGCGCGAGTTAGAGGCTTCGTAAGCGCGTCTGCGAGTTGATCTCGAGCATTGACATGAGCAACTCGTAGGGCTCCTTTCTGAACTTGGTTGCGAACAAAGTGATTGTCTATGGCAATGTGCTTCATGCGAGAGTGAAACACTGGATTTGCACAGAGGAAAGTGGCTCCAACGTTGTCACAATAAACCACAGGTGGTGCCAATAGGGAGATACCAAGTTCAGTGAGAACATTGCAAATCCAGTTGAGTTCAGATGCAGTATTAGCTACGGACCGGTACTCAGCTTCAGTAGAAGAACGAGCAACTCCATTTTACTTCTTGGATGTCCAAGAGATGGGGTGTTTGCCGAGATAAACAATATAGGATTTGGTGGAGATATAATCATCTGAATCCCCAGCCCAGTCCACGTCTGAGTAAGCGTGGAGAGTAAGCTTGTTGGTGGCAGAGTAGACGATGCCGTGCGTCGGTGTTCCAACGAGATACCGAAGGATCCTCTTGGCTGCCTGCCAATGATCTTCAGTTGGCATGTGCATGAACTGTGATAATTTGTTGACAGCATATGCGATATCTAGCCGAGTAAACTGTAGGTACTGAAGGCTACCTATTAGATGTCTGTATTTGGTTGGATCCGAGAGTCTAACACCATCGTGCAGATGTAGTTTAGGTGAGCACGCCGTTGGAGTGGTTACTGGCTTTGCATTAGTCATGTCGTACTTGTGAAGGAGATCCAAACTATATTTTCTTTGAGACAGGTGGAGTCCTTGTTACGTACGGTGTGCTTCAATACCCAAAAAATAATTTAGATCTTCAGCATTTTTAACAGAGAACCGTTGGGCAAGGAGGGTAAGTACTTGAGTAATGCCAGACTTTGTGTTACCAGTGATCAAAATATCATCTACATAGATAAGAAGATAGATGACCTGACTTCCTTGTCGATGAATGAATAACGAAGTATCCGCAAGAGAGTTCACAAACCCAAGGCTGAGAAGAAAACTTCTTAGTTCCTTGTACCAGGCTCTGGGTGCTTGTTTGAGACCATAGATAGCCTTGTTTAGTTTGCAGACGTAGTCCGGTCTGTCTGCATCAACGAAGCCAGGTGGTTGATCCATATATACTTCGTCTGTGAGAGTCCCTTGGAGGAAAGCATTGTTGACATCAAGCTGTTGTATCGGCCAGGAGTTGCTGACTGCGATGTCGAGGACAAGACGAAGTGTTGTGGCTTTAATAACCGGACTGAATGTCTCTGTGTAGTCACGGCCATATTCTTGCTTATACCCTTTCGCCACCAAGCGTGACTTGCAGCATTTGTGAGAACCATCAGAGTTGAATTTGTTTTTGTAGAGCCATCTGTTCCCTACAACGTTGTAATGCGGTTGTCGAGGCACAAGATCATAGGTTCCATTACGTGCAAACGCATCAATCTCTGTAGACATAGAGCCTCGCCAACGTCTATCTTTAAGCGCCTGATTTAGTGTAGTTGGTTCAGTATGAATAACCGAAGGCAGAGCAGCTGAGTAGTTGTACTTCGAGTTTGGCTTGCTGATTTGATTTTTGCGTCTTGTGAGCATAGGGTGCGTGTTCTCCGGCTGAGCAGGCTCTGGAGATGGTGAGCTTTGCGCCGATGGTGATGGTGAGGGTTGTTGTTGCTCAGACGGTAACTGAGACACAACTGGAGAGGTTTGAGGCGCAGGAGCAGAGTGATGTGATCCTGCTGACAACTCGGCACTCATGTTATCATCATTAGTATTACTAAACAAAGGAGTGGAAGAATTAACCTGACCCGGCAGAGAAGGACCTGAGCTCGAGCTTCCCGTTTGCTGTATGAGTGGAGAGGATGGGTTTGATACAGAGGTTGTGGGAGCAGGCGGTTGTGATGGTACGATGGTTACTGGTGGAGAGAAGGGTGTGGGTTCAGGGTTTGGAACTGGGCTGTTCAAAGCAGGTAGAGAGGAGGTCTTGAACGGGAAGACAAGCTCATCAAACCGTACGTATATGCGTCCAGTGTGTGGTTGAAGGCACATATAGCCACTTTGTGTTGGAGAGTATCCGAGAAAGACGCAAGAAGTAGACCGGTCTTCAAGTTTGTGAGCTGTGTACGGCCTCAACCAAGGAAAACAGAGAGAGCCAAAGACTCTTAACTTGTGATAATTAGGTTGAGTACCAAAGAGCTTGTGAAATGGAGAATCCATGTTGAGGACCGCAGTTGGTTGGCGATTGATCAGATATGCGGCTGTGGAGAATGCGTAAGTCCAGTATTTCTTCGGCATCGAGGCATGTGTGAGCATAGCGAGACCTGTCTCAACGAAATGTCTATGCTTTCTTTCCGATATACCGTTGTGCTCTGGTGTATGTGGTGGAGAGGTGAGATGGGAGATGCCAGCTTCTGCCAGGAGATGTCGGAGAGCTATAAACTCGCCACCATTATCTGAGAACAAGGTACCGATCTTGGTGGAGAAGAAGTTCTCGACGAGCACTTTGAACACTTTGAATGTTTCTTTTACTTGGGATTTAAGTTTCAGAGGATATAGCCAAGTGTAGTGGCTGTAGTGGTCAACTAGCACTAGGTAGTATTTGTAATTATCAATGGAAACAACTGGAGAACTCCATAAATCGGTGAAAATGTATTGAAGAGGGTTAGAAGAGGTAATGGTTGTTTGGTGAAAGGGTAGTTTGTGAGTTTTATTGATGGCACAATCTGAGCACAAAGTGTTTTGAGTTACAGATTGAGAAAAAGGTAAATAAAAATTTGAAATAACAGTCTTGAGAACGGAGGCAGAGGGGTGGCCAAGACGATAGTGCCAAACCGGGAGAGTTGTTTTTGGTGGTGAAGAGGCGAAAAAGGATTGAAGGGTGGAGGGTTTGGCTGGCCACTCATACAGTTCATCCTTGGTCTTGCCTTGGATTAACGGGATTCCCGAGCAGAGATCCTTCACCTGAAAGGAAGCAGGGAAAAATTCAACCGACACCTTGTTAGTATTACATAGACGATAAACAGAGATAAGATTTTTCTGAATGTTTGGAACACATAAAACATCATTTAATCTTAAAGTGCGAGCAGGAGATGGAAGGGAGATGGAACCAGTGTGAGTTATAGGGAGACCAGTGCCATCACCTATCATGACCGAGTCATCTCCTAGATATGGTTGATGGAGAGACAAGTTGTGAAGATCACTGGTGAGGTGATGTGTTGCTCCTGATTCCATGAGCCCCGCATTGGTGGGGTTTTGCGCTGCTACGGCCATGTTTGCTCGGGGTTGCCAGGGGCGGAATGGAGAGCTGCCTGTGTTGACATATTGTTGAGCCATCTGTGTGCATCGACGTGCACTGTGACCGAAGACGCCACAGAGTTGACAACGACCTTGATATCCTTTGGTTGACCGGTTCTCTTGTTTCTGCATGGATGAGTTGTTGGATTTGTAGCTTGTGTTCCAGTTTGAGCCGTTGTTGCTTCTGTTGTATTGCGACTGATGCTGTTTGGGGCGAGCCGAAGCAACGTTAGCAGTCACTGGGATTGAGCTTGACACCGGAGCAGAGACAGCAATGAGTTTAGCTTCTTTGTTGATAAGCTTTTCATGAATCTCAATGATGGACGGAGTCATGTCTCGTCCCTCGATTTGTTCAGCTACAGATTTGTACTCCTCGGGTAGTCCATCAATGATGTACTCAATCTTGTCTTCATGGTCCAACGGCTTGCCTAGAAGACCAAGTTGATCAAAGCGGCTAGTCAAGCCCCTCATGTACTCATCAATACTCTTGCCTCCTTTGGTATAGTGCTTTAGTTGCAAGCGGAGTTGTTGTATGTGTCCATGACTTGGCGTTGCATAGGTGGCACTGAGCGACTTCCAGACATCGCGTGCGGTCTTGGTATTGGTGACCAGTGCCTGAATAGACGGGGAGAGGGTGCCAATGAGACCGCTGTATACTAGGAGATCTTGACGGTGCCATTTGTTGAACTCGGGATTGGCAGTTACTTCGTCATTGACTGTGGTCGTTGGAGCCGGTGCTGGTTTGGTGTCATCAATGTATCCAGCCAAGTCATATCCATCGAGAAGAGCGTGAACTTGAAGACTCCATGTCATGTAGTTCGTGGAGGTGAGTTTGGTGATGTTGACCATATTAACCTTCAATAAGTTGAGCGTTGCATCGACCTGATCAAAGGGGGCATTCATGGGGTGTTGAGATCAAGATTAAAGAAGAAGAGTATTAAGAAGAAGAAGACGAGATAAGGTGGCGGCTGAAAAAAAAAAATTTAGGGTTATCGGTTTGCTCTTGATACCATGTTAAGAATGTATCTTGATATATCATAATGAGAATACAAGAGAGTATATATACAGACTCTAGACTTGGAGGTTAAGTTACATATTAACAGAATGTTCCTTAAACGTAGGACTCGATATATATAACAATAAATGTAAAGTATCATCGCATATCTTCTGATACCACCCACTGTACCACATAAATAATTTGGGGTAGGATTAGACATGGAATTCTCGGCCGCGGGATGCGGCGTTATAGAAACGCCAACTGCCGCAAGATAGACCATTCTAGCACGGGCAATTCAAATTGAGAATTTTACATTTCGGTCGATAAATTGTTTAAGAGAGCAATTTTTAGAACATGGGTTATTCCAAAAGATGATGGTGTCGGCGGGTTGCCATTTAAACTATTCATTCCGTCACTACTTAAGGTTGACTTGTTTAAATGCATTGAAGTGCGTAATGTCAAAATTTTGTAAAAGCAGTTATCAAGTTCACTGGTACTTCTCCTTTAAAACTTTCACCGAGCAGAAGCTATAGAAACATGTACTTTCAGCCGTGTAAAAACTATATATATTTTCGGCCATTTTTATCAAAATTGCAATAGCTCAAATGGTTATAACTCTTGTTGGTATAAAAGGGTATAAGTTCGAATCCATTTAATATTATATTTAACTTTTCAGTGTTATTATTATTTAAATAATAGATGTGGTTCCAACCCAAAATTATTTTTGGCTTTTTCAGTGCCTGGTCTGTTGTTACATTCCACTACACCGGCATGGTCGCCATAAAAAGGTAGCCACCATTTTATGGTGTGTCATTGTTGCCTCAAAGTCTTTTCGCGCTGGTGGTGACGCAACCAAGCCACTGTAGATCCACAACGATATGTCTCATTCTCTAGATCTTATCTTGTCTTCTTTTTAGATCTGGTCACGAGTGAAGGTACAAAACCCTAGTTCTTGTTTTTACTTATTTCTTTTTTTGTTCTTTCTCTTAGATTTTTGATCCCGAGTCTTTGGAAAACCGTAAATTGCTGATTTACTTCTTCTCTCTTTTCTTTTCGCAGATCTAATGAAAAGATGACGATTGATATGAACTCTTCTTACTTTTTTCATTATCGCTTGATTGTAAAAGTTTATATTTAAACCATTCATACCTACATGTTATCTGTAATTATACGTGTAGTTGTTTGATAAGTAAACTATCATATATACATACACATATATATTGTATTGTAATGTGTGGACACCTACACCTACTGATCATAGGTTGCTAAAACGAATTTGGTTGTAAGATGATTGAGACTTGTATGCAGGTGATTGCATTGAGTGGGGAATAAACATGTGTATATGATATAGGAAAGGGATTTAAGCCTATTTTTGTGCGTGCAACATGATGGAGTACATCTCGGGTGTTTCATCGTTTTTTGTTGGATCATGTGGAGACCACTTGAGGTGATATGATTTATCGCCAGACCAGGCATGCGACGTCCATTCCTGTGTGTGAAGTAAAGAATGTGGAGCACATATTACGTGGAAACGGGGTGAGGTGGCATTATCGTGTGAAAGTGGTGGTATGGATCACGCGGGACCAAGTGAAGTTGCGTGTCGCGTGAAGGCGTGGAATTCACGGAGACCACGTGAAGTGGTGATTTCTCACGCGAGAGCATGAGAGACGTGGGGGGCATGATCTCATGTTGACACCGTCGAAATTTATTCTTATTTCGTGTTGAATATTTTTGCTTTACTAGATGTTTTAGGTAAAAAAATTGTTATGTTGTGTGGTGAATGTTGGGTAAAGATTTCGGAGCTCTTAAAACTTTCTTCATTGAGGTTTTATGGAAATGCTCAACCCTCATTCTTCCCTTCCCTCTTGTAGGTTTGCTTTATATTGGTGGATTTTTGTGAAATAGGTCATGGAATCCAACTTCATTGAAATACATTTTGTTTAGGCCCTTTCAGCTATGTTGGGTCCGGTTTTCACAAAAACAATCTTCCGTTTGATAGAATAAATGTTTGTGGGAGTACGACTAAACTAACGAATTCGTCCATGTAATTTAAAGTAGCACGCAGTATGTCGAGCAAAGTAAACACAACAATCACACAGAGTATTCTTTGACAAATCACAAAAAGAACAATTACACAACTTATTGTACGAAGCACACTTCCAAAACGAAAATAAATAAATAAAAGACCATACAGTAACAAACTTAAACGTACTTATTCATGCAGTAACACAGCAGGCATCACTCATCATCTTCAATTCTTTATCACCTGGCCTTGACATCTTTTCCATCAACTGGCGGGTTAAGCTCCTCCCACGCCTCAATCCAAGCGACCATTGCATCAGCCAACTTCTCAAAGTAAGGATCAACTTCAGTAAGCTTCTCCTTTGTCATGTTGGACAACTCCATATAGCATTTAGCGGCAGTGTCAGATTCTTTGGAGAGACGAAGATTTTGGAAGAAAGGAACCATATCTTCTTGCCAATGAAGTCCCTTGTGCTCTTTCTTTAGGTTCACGAACGGGTTACTCGCTTTGCTATGCCACACATACGGCAGACCGGTTTTGACCCCAAAGCCCAAGTGGTCACACACCACTTTAGCTGCCCAACCAGCCCACATGTCATCGTACCGGGAAATGGGCTGGCCTTCACCCATAAGGCCGAAGTACATAGCAGGTCCAATAAGCTCTCTATTGAAAGCAAGATTCATGCCACACATTGGGTACAATACACCTTTTGGGATTGTCATCACTGCATCAACATACCTGCAAGGACTATTGTAGAGTTTATATCCAGGTTATAAATACGTCATAGACTCATATACCAAAATAATCAAACTGAATGGAAATATTTTTGGACATTAACCAAAACTACAAAAAATCAAGGATCTTGATTTGTATATTATGACCTGATGTTTCGTTCACGAGGCTTCACGAGCTGGGTCGGGGCATCGTAATCAGGGATGTTGAGCCAAAGGCCATGAGAGATGGCGGTTGTGACACCTTCCCTCAAACTGAAAGGGTATCCTCTCACAAAGTCAGTTCCATCTCTAAAAGGGTCATAGAGAGTGTTGAAGTAGTGTGGTGTTGAAGGTGTCTCAAGGTTCTTTATGTGTTGAGCTATCACATTGATTTCTTTCCCACTTGGATCATTTGCCACCTTTTTTGTTTCAATGATTTCATTGAGTTGAGAAATGTGAATATAAACTTTATGCATAACGAGCGGATAGCAAAAGAGACTTACAAAGCAATCATCATCAATGGTGTAGATATACTTCTTCTTGGAAACCATGAAGCCGAAGCAACGACATCCACCATCCTTGTAGGAAATACAATTAGCTCTAGGACCAAGGATCCTGTTAATATCGTTACGGTTGTACAGCTCATAGTCATAACCCTCTGGAACTCGGATATTGATCGAAGGGTCTCCATCCTGGACAATGATTAAATGGTAATGCTTGAGAAATGGCCTCCATTGTTCAAGAAAGTCAAGGCTCCTGATCGTTGGGATCACAATATCGACATCTTCCTTTAACGGTGCGGCTTCGATAGCTTCGAGGTTGTAGCCCGCCATGTTTGGTACTTTGATAGCTAGACGACTGTTTATGAGATGATTGTTTTTGAGTGGAATGGGAGATGGTTTATATAACGGTTTTAGAAACTAAAATTACATTTATTTCCCAAACTTTTTGACATATAGGAAAACCGACAGTCAAAGGATTGGCACAAGTTAAACAGTGTCTACCAAATGTTCTACATGTTTTATAAATTTGTAGTCGTTTGAATATTGCGATCACTAGAAATCATATAGGTTAAATCTCGTTATCGAGAAAATTTAGTTGATCGAAGTTATGGTCTATTTCAATATTTTTTTGTCCTGTTTCTTAAAAAGCATAGTTGTTTCTATACAGAACATGTAACATTTTGGGTACATAAATTAACCATTAACCAAATGGAATAAATTACAGTCATGAACCTACGTTTTTTTTTTGCTAAATGATCATTAAAGTTGCACAAACACAAAGATTATAAGAACTTCTCTTCTTATTAGATTTAGAAACTCTCTCAAAACTAAACATTTCAATGTGTTTCTTTTGATGGAACATCTCTCCATGAGAACTATTTATATAGGAAGAAGCTACATTTTTTCCTAATAATAATATGGAAACATTCCTAAGCTCGATATGTTTTCCTTTTTCCTTAACCTATCAAACTTCACTTTAATGAGTTAACTTGCTCCTTAAGTTAATTGGAATTATCCAACATTCTCCCCCTTAATTCCAACTCGAATCTCGGGTATGTTGATCTTTTGAACTCCGATGAACTTCCATAGACCGTTAATAGGTGCATCGCATTTCTTCGATACGATGTTGCATCAGAACGTGAGTATAGATGCTTCACTGCTTCTCTATGACTCTCTCTTAAGCATCCTATGGTGCTTCGATACGATGTTGCATCAATCTCAGGCTCCTCCTCT